>NW_026863371.1:0-32551 GCF_026571515.1 Ruditapes philippinarum | reverse complement strand
TTATGTATCTTCTTCGTCTGCAAAAATCTGAAGGTTTTTTGTTTAGGATTCAATATGATTCAAGGACCTACATAATTAAATAACGTGTATCAAAATAATATTATTGTCTGTGCTCACCTTCATACAAAAACTTATAATTAATATGTATGAAGTACAAGTCAATATCATGTGTGTTGAGGACTGACACGTTAAATCAATGTTTGCAAAATAAAACATAATGAATTTATTTGCAACAATACTGATATCCCGATAGAATCTTTTAATACGGTTTCACGTTTAATTAATTAATTTTATGTTGTATGTAACACAACAGAGTTGAAAGATTATATGGTCAAGGTGACACTAAAGGGTAAAATAACAGCAATGAGGAAGAATTGTCCCGTTCAAAACTTTGTCATACTTCAAAAATAATGAAATATTTTTGCACGATTTTGTAGCATAATAGACCTTTCTATCTTAAACGAACTTCATAAACTTCGTTATACGGAATAAATTGGGGGATTTTCTCAAAACATAAAATTAATGATAAAAAGATCAATATAACTATAAATTATAACTATAATTTCTTCATTGTAGTGTTAATTTTTCAACAAATGACCAAGAAGCGATTTTTTCAAGGTATACAGGTAAGTATTGGTAAATGGTGTGAATGCAGGATTAACGTAAATGTTATCACTACTGTCACTGCTGACCCCAAGTTCATGTGTATAATATGTGGTTACGCGTCAGTGGGAATGGCACAAATTCCCGAGCGTCAGAATTATACAAACGTCGCCATTTGAATTTACAATAACTTGTGGAAGTGACAGTATCCAGAATAGAATTGTTCTTGTGGCTTATCCATTGGTCGAAATATTTCGTTTGCTATTCCATCCATTGCACCACCTGCGGGATACAGTTTATCCTAGCCGCCATGTTTACTATGCCACTGATCTATGGTTGACCAAGTGATAGAATTCGCAAATGTAGTGTTAAAAGTATTTGTTATTGTGTGATTTTCAACATGTTCCTACGTGGCACACACATTGAATAGGTGACAAGTGTTACAATACAACGTCGGTTCCATATCACAAACAATAAAATTGTGTTTACTGGAGACAGTTTGTGGCGACTATAATTATTTTCTAAGTTTATGATATGTAACATATCTGCTAATGTTTCTCATGTTTTATCATAAGGTTATAGAAATAGAAAATTTGGAAAAACTTTTCTTTCGGAATCTAGTACAGAGTCTAGAGGTGGCATCATTACAATAACATTACGTGCACGGTTGATATATTCTGAAGTATCTGGCGGGGATTGAACTAAAGCTGGAAGTTACTTAACACCGATAGGGCCATTTCAACTTCATAAATACCCGATTTCATCTTCATGAATTAACAGTTTAAACTTCGTGAATTCCAGTTTTCAACATACGGAATTCACGAATTCACGACTTCAACTTTACGAATACAATATTTCAACTTTATGAATTCACGATTTCAACTTCGTGAATTGCCGATTTCAACTTCATGAATTCACGATTTCATCTTCACGAATTCACGATTTCAATTTCACGAATTCACGAAGTTTCATAACATTTTGTGTGTCTGAATCATCACAATTTTCCACGTCCCAAAGAGATCTACTTAATAATTATATTTTAAGAAGCCTTCCTTTTTCAACTGCTAGGGGTCTCAACATGACTTTTATTTAAGCAACGTTTGCACTTGTATTTGTAAAGAATGACCTTAGTTAAGTAGGACCTTTACATAGAAGGCAGTGATAAATGCAAGCTAACAACCACACCATCAGGACAAGAGTATTAATATGTGCTACCGGCTAAAACAATCGGAACATATTATATGCATTATTGAAGGCCCGGTGGGCATCTGAGAATAATATATTTGGTGCAAAAATATTGATGTGGCCTAATTTTTGCTCCTATCAAATTATCGTTCTTTTTTTTTCAGTCGTACTGAATTTACAAGATACTATTTATAATATACCGACATTTCAAAAAGTTCACACAAAAGCTTTTTATTTCATTCATTTATCATTCATCAATTAATCTTTATACATCAAATTCAAAATAAGGTATACTTCTGTATTAAATATCCAATTGATAAAATATGTAATAAATGTTATCTTCTTATAAGAATTGAAAGTATCTTCCACAAGGCTGAGATGCGACTAAATTTTAACAACCAACTGTTGCATAGGTGTCTTTGCTCCCGTATCGTGCTTGAATTGATTTTCATGAATTGCAACTTCGACCTTTCACATGCCATTGAGTCTGTTGTGCGTTTCTACACTTCAACACTTTAATCATGTCAACCTTTACAGTGCATGTATTTAATCTTATTTACGATGAAAAGTGTTGACGATATACCGACGTATGATGTAAACAATACTTAAGCAAATTCTAATCGGCACTAAAACATTCGTGTAAGTGAATAATTTTGCGTTGAAAGATAAATATTAATATCATAGAGTTACTTTAAAGAAATAAAACAGAAAATGTTAATTGCAATCATAGAATTGTTATATCATATCACTGTACAGTACATGAAACTGAAACTACATTAACTTTGTTCATTGTGTACACATAAACACATGTCTTATGTCAAATGTAAATTACACAATTATTGTCGTTAATACGTTTTGAATGAGCAACAGTAAAATTTAAAATATAGATATTGTTCTAAATATTTATGATGTTTTTGTTTGAAATACATTTAACATTTTTTCTCACTCGACATAATAACATCAGAAACTTCAAATGTGAGAAGGGTTCTTTCTCAGTAAATTACAAATATGGAAATTTGCGGCGTTGTTTCTTTCTCTTTTTTGAAGAGAAAGCATATAACACTGAAACGCTTCCATTGGTTTGTTCTCCTGTTCCATACATTGACCAACAAGGTTTAGAGCTGTCTCCCTGTGACCAAGGTTTTTTCCATTCTCGGTAATATAAACAAGGTTACATAGTGCTCGATGTTGATCCTGGTGTCTTTGTAGATGTCCGTATACCTTGTACTGTAAAAAGTAGAGGAACGGGAGAGAATCTACCACTGCAAAGTCCATCCATCTTTTTTCCAGAACACATCTGTGTTGCATGTCATCTTGTGTAGATCTCATCATTTCATATTGTAACTCTCGAGGAACACAGTTGATCTCCGTTTGCAAGAATCTGACACAAAATGATGTGATCTGATTGATGCAATCTTCGTTTTGTTCGCAACATTTTCTCTTAAATTGTGCAGACAAATCAGACCGTGGATATTTCCAGCAACCACATACAGGTTCAACAATATCACCGTTGTACCGATTTTCTGTTTTTCTCAGAATGAACTCCGCTCTATCCATATCACCTACACTATACAACACCGACGCTAGTTTAAGTCTGCCGGATATGACATCCGAGCTTAAACCCAGTGAGAGCAACTTTAGTGCTTGATATTGAACTGCAGTATTCTGTTGAATATTTGATGACGCCATTATAGTTCCAAGTGTAGAATAAAGAAACGGGACTAGACAGCGGCTTGCAAGCTGTTCTAGTCTGGATCCATATACACAATAGCTTGCTAGCGTTAAGATACATTGTTTGAGATTGACTTGATATTTTGCCAAGAAAATTAAAATTAATAAATCAAGATCGCTAATAGTTCGTGCTAAGTTAAAAAATAACCAACCCGAAATGGATTCAGTTATGTCACGAGGAGTGAACATACCATGAGGTATTACACGAACTGTACCAATTTTGTCCTGTAGTCGATTACCAATATCATCAATAGTTATTCGAAGCAAACATCTACCATCACTCTTTATTGTGTCACTTATCTTTCGTAAAATGTCAAGCTTCTCTTCTGCATTAAATTCTCCGGCCATCAGGTTGTTTTCCGGAATTATAAAATGCGGGCAATTTTCATTTCGAATATAGCTTTGCAGTTCAAGCAAGCAATATGTTAAACAGGTGAAAAGATTGTTCTTTTTCCAAATGTTTCGGTCGGTGCTTTGTATACAGTGCAACACTACAGTTTTACACATATAACTAGACAAAGCACTAGGTGCTAGAAAAGTTTTCAAAATAATCTTCATCAAAACATAACAATGTAATTGTGTAATGTTTAGATTAAACATGAAGCATCTTTCTCCTAATGATGTCGATATTCTCCATTCTAGTTCCGGGTAAGTACTAATCTTACTGCTAGCACCAACAACTAAAGAACCATTACTTACAGCATATCTGATCATTTCAGTTGTTGGCCATCTCCCTATGCTGTGTCTGTCTAGTGAGTGTAAAACTGATTGTGGCAATGAATTACAATGAAACGCACACACAAAGTCAACTGCACTGTATCCTTCTTTCTCGGGCACAGCATTAGACGGACCGTGCATCTCAGCATCATCACGTATATTACTGTAACATGTATTTTTCAATAATATCCTCCCTTTATTATCTCTAATATAATGTTCATCAGGAATGATTGTCTCTGAGAAAGGCTCATCAGATCGTAGTAGTTGTAGGAAACAATATCCAGGTGTAACATCCTCATCCTGTATCGTGAAAAGATTGATCTTATTATGTTTCCACTCTGACCAGTCCTGTGTTACATTAAAATTATAATTCACAATCATAACGTCAGTATCTGATTTGAGTCCATTAGTAGTTGTGCCTTCAGATTGACTCCCAAAATTATATGTAGTGCTGTTATCACATAATGACCTCCATGTCACAGTTTGAATATTCTCTCTCAGCATAAAATTTTTTCTTCTTCTCATCACCATTGTTTCATTGACACCAACATCCTCTAATACCTCTGATAAATTCAGCGACAATGTGCTACTATATTCAGGCGATTGAAACATTCTGCAACGATAATAAAAATACAAAATTGGAGAAATTAGAGAGATAACACTCCATTAGATATTGTTGTGTCAATTAAAAATATAACTAGATTTGTTGTTGTTGTTTAAATGCGTGAAACTAGATTTATATTTTGTTTCATTGAAATATTAAAATGTAAAATACATAAATATATGTTCTTTTATAAAAATAAACAACACTAGGATTGTATTTTGGATTATTAAGATATTTAACAAGAATGACATGCGTAACAACATCAAACTGGTTAAGAATAAAATCGCATGTTCAGAATTTTAAACAATGTTTTTATAAATTTATAAAAGTAATGATTTTCGTTTTGAAATAAAAGACTTCTTCCTCGGGTATCTTTTATTTGAAAATGAACTTGTTTTATAACTATGAAGCGTGCTTATAAAAGGCATCTGATTGTGCCGTAGTACGGTTAGCGCCTTGTTACTATTTAAAACTGACACGAGCCAATACCTAGCGATGAATACGCTTAACACTTTAGAGGAAGAATATAGCAGAAAGAATATTGAAGTAAAGAGCACTCCAACAAAACAGAATTATTTGTAACAAAATAAATTTCAATTTCATATTTGACCTTGACGGTGAATGTCGTTTAAATGTCAAGGTCACATATGGTTTCATTATCATATCTGTTTTGCAATAAGTGCTCTTTTGTCCAAGAATGAATCAAATATATAAAAAATAACAAAGTAATGACAATGTAAGCGAAATTAAATATGTCGGCTTTATCGTGCGTTCTTTTGTATAAGTATGGATCAAAGTGTAAATAAATGACAATTTAAGCAATTTTCAATAATTTGACCTTGACGGTAACGGTCAAATAAAGGACAAGGTCAGAACTTTTAACATGTTAATTTGTCATATGTTGGTTTTGTCATATGTGTTCTTTAGTCCATGTATGAATCAAATTTGTAAGTTAAGACAATTAAAGCAAATTTCATTAATTTGATCTTAACGGTCAAGGTCAATTAAAGACCAAGTCTTATCAGAAAAATATGTAACATTTCGGTGTTGTTGTTTTTATGCCACCGCAGCATCTGCGATGCGGTGGCATATAGCGATTCACCTGTGTGTGTGTGTGTTTGTTTGTTTGTTTGTGTGTGTGTGTGTGTTATATAGATTATATAGTGAACTTAAAAAAAATCTTCTTGTGAAAAACCACTAGTCCAATTTCAACCAAACTTGGCAGGATTGATCCTTGGGTGAAGGGCTTCCAAAGTTGTTCAAAGAATTTAATTCCATGCAGAAATCTGGTTGCCATGGCAACCAAAAGGAATTATAAGAATAAATTTAAAAAATCTTCTTGTAAAGACCCAAAAGGCCTAGAGCTTAGATATTTTGCATAAGGCATTGTCTGGTAGACCTCTACCAATATTGTTCAAATTATAGCCCTGGGGTCAAAATTGGCCCCGCCCCAGGGGTCATTGATTTTCACTATATGTACATATAGTAAAAACTTAAAATACCTTTTTGTAAAGCCCCATAGGCCTAGAGCTTAGATATTTTGCATAAGGCATTGTCTGGTAGACCTCTACCAATATTGTTCAAATTATAGCCCTGGGGTCAAAATCAGCCCTGCCCCGGGGGTCATGGATTTTCACTATATGTACATATAGTAAAAATTTAAAATACCTTCTTGTAAAGACCCAAAAGGCCTAGAGCTTAGATATTTTGCATAAGGCATTGTCTGATAGACCTCTACCCAGATTGTTCAAATTTTAGCCCTGGGGTCAAAATCGGCCTGGCCCCGGGGGTCATTGATTTTCCTCATATTTACATAGTAAAAACTTATAGTAAAAACTTTAAACAAATTTCTTCTAGCAATTGACAAATGCTAGAGGTTAGATACTTTGCATGAAACATTGTGAAGTGAACCTCTAGCAAGAATGTTCAAATAATAGCCCTGGGGGTCAAAATTGCCCCCGCCCCGGGGTCATTGATTTTCAATATATACATATAGTAAAAAATTAAAAAAATCTTATTGTCTGAAGGTACAAGGCTTAGAGCTTTAATATTTGTTAAATGATATCATCTATAGGTACTCTACCAAAGTTGTTCAAATTTTGCCTCTAGTGTCAAAATTAAAAGTGAACTTTGATATCAGCTGACCTAGATTTTGACAAAGTGTATTACATGTTGTCCTTTGATGCAGTCATGAAATTTTAGGCTGTGTGAAATATGACCTTCACCACCAAATTCACTAGACTCAAGTGCATTGATATAGTCCTACTCTGATCTTTTATTGAGTTAACAATAGATTTAACCACTAATCTGATAATAAGAATTAGATATGCATTATGACAATCTTCAATTGTATAGAAACAAAAAAAATCTGTTCCTACACTACTATTTAGTGTTGTATTAATGCGGTGGCATAGCATTTTTCTCAAATGCAATCTTGTTTTTTGTTTGTTTTTTTTTTTATTCATGTGTTCTTTTTTCAATTCGACCTATTCAATGTTGTAAATCCTTACTTAGTCTAATAAAAACAAACTAATTTAGTTTAATTTAACATTAAACATTTTTAAACGTTCTCAGCTAAATTTTCGTCAGCAACAGGTAGATTAGGCGGAGTCAAATGCAAATATCAGTACCATATTTGGAAATAATTACGTCAAATCTCCTTTTTCAATTCCTTTTAGATTAAATTAAAAAAATAAATCATATTTTAGTCACATTTACGTACATTTTCTCATGGTCAATCAGTCATAAAAATCATTATCATTATTTAAAGTAAAATATGAAACAATTAATGCATATAATAATTAAGTGTCACATGTAAGCATTTATATTCATGAACATATCTTACTTTTGAACTTTTCTTATATAGCGTCGAAGTCAAAACAAAAAGTAAAAATTCCTATTTGTTATTTGTACTTCCTCTTTCGTTTTGTATACCAAGGAAACATTACTCTTTATGTAATAATTGACTAGTTTATTACCAATTATGTCCCTTGAATTTAGCCGATGTTTCACTTTAATTACATTTGTAATTGTTTATTTGTTTATTTTATTTTTTTATTATTTTTTATTAATATTCATTTATTTTTGATGATATGAAAAGAGTGTTAAGTAGATAGATGTGATTTTCCGGTACACGACAAGATGAGTTTTCTGCAATGACTAACTAATGCGTGCCATGCGTGCCAGATGACAAAGTTATCAGCATCTGTATAAAATTGGAAACATCTGAGTCATCATTAAGTTTATCAGAAATACAGGTGACATTAAAAATACCTGAATCATTTATTGTTCCGTAAATAAACCTCGCAAGGTATTACACAATTAAAGCTATAAATAACACTAAAAGCTATGATATTATAAAAAAATATGAATTTTAAAACTTTCTTTGTGATTTTTTTATTTTTAAAATACAAATGTAAATGATTTTCAATGGTGCTTGTAACGTTGTGTTTAAAAGTCATAATAATGCTGTAAAGCGTCGTCGTCAAAACAAAAACATAAAAATTCCTATATATGGTGGCTGATTTGTGCCACTGGAGTTTTCGCCCTAGCGAAAAGTCGAGAATTTACAGGGTCGCGGAGCGAAAAGTCGCTAATTAACGGGGGCGCGGGGCGAAGTTTTAAAAATAAAACTTCGCCCCGCAGGGCGCGGAGCAAGAATTAACAAGTAAAAATTCTGCAATGTCAATTTCATGAATTACCAAATCCAATTTTTCCATTTGCGCGAATTCAGTAACTTCATTTGTTCACAATTTCAACGTCATATATTTATACAAATTCAATTCCATAAATTTAACGTTACATTCACTTAACGAATTCACATTTTGATTATGCCATTTCGATCAACTTCCAATGCTTGATCTTAAACGTCTAGTATAATATTTTACTTCAATAGGCATTAGTTTCTTTTTGGAATTCATGACAAAATTCACATATTTTTGCTTTTGTTTCTTAAAACTGAATCGTTTATTTTATGAAGTTAAAATCTAGAATTAATGAGGGAAACCGTAAATACCTAAAATGAAATTCTGATAACGTGAGGTTGAAATTGTAAACCATAGGCCTAAAATAAAAGCTGAGAATTCATATAAATGTAGGAAAAATGTAACCATTTATCGTTGTTAAGTTCTTTTATTCGGAATATTTATGAAAATAACTTACATTGAAACTATTCCTGTAGTATGATTTTATAGTTTGTTTTCCTTTTAAACAAAATTATTGCGCAAGCGTCGTTGTCAAAACAAAAATCAACATTCCTTTTTACTATTTGTACTTCCTCTTTCGATTTGTATACATAAGAAACATAACTCTTTACACCATAATTCGACACTTGGCTTGATATTAAGTCCCTTGAACAAGCCGATGTTTGTTTTAATAATAACAATACTTATTTACTTATTATTTTCTTTTTGATTTTTTTTTCTTTTTGAAATATTCTGTATATTTAATTTTGTATCAGCATCGGCATTGAATTGTAAACATCTGAGTCATCAATAAGGAAACAAGGGTAAAATAAAAAAAAAAAATTGAAACAGTTACTGCTCTGTTTATAATCTTTGCAATGTGTACCATATTTAAAGTAATAAATACAATTAATAGCCATGCTTTTGTGAAAATCGGATTTTTAATACTTTCTCTCTTTTATTTACTTATGTAATTGTCTTTATCCTATCTATACAATGTATGTCTTTGATAAAATGTCTTTTGACCCCTGCATTTTTTGTGCCCCCACGTTAGTGGCGGGCATTTAGATTTACCCTTGTCCGTCCGTCCGTCCTTCTGTCCGTCCTACCCCCGTCCGTCCGTTCACTTTTGTGTCGCACGTAACTCAAAAAGTATTTGACCTAGAGTCATGAAACTTTACAGGAATGTTGATCAGCATGTGTAGTTGTGCACCTGGGTATTTTCGTCTGGATATTTTTAGTATTTTCAGAGTTATTGCCCTTGACTTAGTAAAATTTTGCCAATTTTTCAACTTGTGTCGCATGTAACTCAAAAAGTATTTGACCTACAGTCATGAAACTTTACAGGAATGTTGATCGGCATGTGTAGTTGTGCACCTGGGTATTTTTCGTCTGGATATTTTTAGTATTTTCAGAGTAATTGCCCTTGGCTTAGTAAAATTTTGCAATTTTCAACTTGTGTCGCATGTAACTCAAAAGTATTTGACCTAGAGTCATGAAACTTTACAGGAATGTTGATCAGCATGTGAAGTTGTGCACCTGGGGTATTTTCGTGTGGCATATTTTTAGTATTTTTAGAGTTAATTGCCCTTGACTTAGTAAAATTTTGCAATTTTCAACTTGTGTCGCACATAACTCAAAAAGTATTTGACCTAGAGTCATGAAACTTTACAGGAATGTTGATTAAGCATGTATAGTTGTGCACCTGGGTATTTTCGTCAGGATATTTTTAGTATTTTCAGAGTTATTGCCCTTCACTTGTAAAATTTGCAAATTTTCAAACATGTGTCGCACATTACTCAAAAAAAGTATTTGACCTAGAAGTCATGTAACTTTACAGGAATATTGATCAGCATGTGCAGTTGTGCACCAGGTATTTTCGTCTGGATTTATTTAGTATTTTTAGAGTTATTGCCCTTCACTTAGAAAATTTTTGCAATTTTCAACTTGTTGTCGCAAGTTTCTCAAAAAGGATTTGACATAGTCAATAAACCTTATGGGGCAGGTTGCTCAGCATATTTTAGATTTGCACCTGGGGTTTCCCTTGTGGATTTATCCAGTATTTGTAGAGTTATTTCCCTTGACTTAGTAAAAAGATTGACAGAACAGTGTCGCGGTGGGGGCACCCGTGTCCTATGGACACATTTCTAGTTTATTTTTTTTTTTGCTATTGTTTAGTGAGCAATGTGAGTGTATGTGTGCGCGCGCGTGTGTGTTGTTTGTGCACGCGCACATGTTTTGTTTGCATACATGAACAATGTTACAAACAATCACTCGTACAGACAAGACATGCCCGTGGACAGAAAGTCGAGCCCGCTTGTCTTATTCAAACCTCAGATCAAGAGGAAAGATGTATACATTCTTTTTAATCCCAAGGCAAAAAATCCTCTGGCCACCCAGTGACCTGGTTCGAATGAAACAAATAAGCATAATACTTTATTGAAAATTCATCCATGCCACGAGAAAGTTATGGCAAAGCATAAATGAAAGTGCGGCGCAGAAACATAATACTTTAAATTGCGGAAAAACAATTTTTGTGCCCTAACTTTAGTGGGGGGGGGCATTTAGATTAACCCTTGTCCGTCCGTCCGTCTGTCCATCCATCTGCTCTCAGGGGACAGTAATAATGTGGAAAGAGGGACAATAGGTAACTGCTCTTTCTCTTTGATGTCATTCATTCCGTAATGCTTTGATGTGGCTATTTTCTTTTGTGTTGCTAAACGGAAAATGGAGAGAACAATAGAGTAGCCACATTATTACTGTCCCGTGCGTTAAAACGTCCGTCCGTCCGTTCTCTTTTGTGTCGCATGTAAACTCAAAAAGTATTTGACCTAGTGTCATGAAACTTTACAGGACTGATGATCAGCATTGTGTAGTTGTGCACCTGGGTATTTTTGTGTGTATTTATTTAGTATTTTTAGAGTTACTGCCCTTTATTTAGTAAAATTTTGCAATTTTCAAATTGTGTCGCACATAACTAAAAATGTATTTGACCTAGAGTCATGAAACCTTACAGGAATGTTAGTATGTGTAGTTGTGCATCTGGGGGTTTCACTTGTTGATTTATTCTGTTTTGAAACAGTTATTGTCCTTGACTTAGTAAATATTTGCAATTTTCAACTTGCGTCGCATGTAACTTAAAACGTATTTGACATGAGTCATGAAACTTTACAGGAATGTTGATCAGCCTGTGTAGTTGTTCGTTTGGGTATTTTCGTATGTATATATTGAGTATTTTTAGAGTTGTTTTCCTTGACTTAGTAAAAATTTGCAATTTTCAAATAACTTAAAAAGTATTTGACCTAGATTCATGAAACCTTACATTAACGTTGCTCAGCATATGAAGCCTTTCACCTGGCGTTTTGTTTGTGTATTCATTCTATTTTGTAAAATTTATTGCCTTTGACTTAGTGAAAATTTGAAAAAAATCCTCTGGCCACTAAGCATAATACTTCAAAGCATAAATGAAAGTGCGGAGAAACAATTTTTGTTCCCTAACTTTAGTGGGGGGGGGGCATTTAGATTTACCCTTGTCCGTCCGTCTGTACATCCATCTGCTCTCAGGGGACAGTAATAATGTGGAAAGAGGGACAATAGGTAACTGCTCTTTCTCTTTGATGTCATTCATTCCGTAATGCTTTGATGTGGCTATTTTCTTTTGTGTTGCTAAACGGAAAATGGAGAGAACAATAGAGTAGCCACATTATTACTGTCCCGTACGTTAAAACGTCCGTCCGTCCGTTCTCTTTTGTGTCGCATGTAACTCAAAAAGTATTTGACCTAGTGTCATGAAACTTTACAGGACTGATGATCAGCATGTGTAGTTGTGCACCTGGGTATTTTTGTGTGTATTTATTTAGTATTTTTAGAGTTACTGCCCTTTATTTAGTAAAATTTTGCAATTTTCAAATTGTGTCGCACATAACTAAAAATGTATTTGACCTTGAGTCATGAAACCTTACAGGAATGTTAGTATGTGTAGTTGTGCACCTGGGGTTTCACTCGTTGATTTATTCTGTTTTGAAACAGTTATTGTCCTTGACTTAGTAAATATTTGCAATTTTCAACTTGTGTCGCATGTAACTCAAAACGTATTTGACCTAGAGTCATGAAACTTTACAGGAATGTTGATCAGCCTGTGTAGTTGTTCGTTTGGGTATTTTCGTATGTATATAATTAGTATTTTTAGAGTTGTTTTCCTTGACTTAGTAAAAATTTGCAATTTTCAAATAACTTAAAAAGTATTTGACTTAGATTCATGAAACCTTACATTAAAGTTGCTCAGCATGTGAAGCCTTTCACCTGGCGTTTTGTTTGTGTATTCATTCTATTTTGTAAAATTTATTGCCTTTGACTTAGTGAAAATTTGCAAATTTTAATTTGTGTCATGTGGAGCTCAAAAAGTATTTATCCTAGTGTCATGAAACTTAACTGGAATGCTGGTCAACATGTGTACTAGTTGTGCACGTAGAGTTTTGCTAGTGGATTTATCCAGTATTTCTAGAGTTATTGCCCTTGACTTAGTAGAAACCGTTCCATTATGTTGTGTTATTTTTTCCTTTAGTGGTTGAGTTAGAATCAATTAACTTTACAGGAATAATGATCAACATCACTGTGAAGCTAGGCACCTGGGGTTTTGCATGTGGATTTTTTTCCAGTTTTGTTAGAGACATTGCCCTTGCCTTGGTATAAATTTGCAATTTTCAACTTGTTCATGCAAAGCTAAAAAATATTTCACCTGTAGGTCTGAAAGTTTACAAGAATGTTGGCCATCCATGTACTTTGGGTTTGCTTGTGGATTTATTCAGTATTTGTAAAGTTCTTGCCCTTGATTGAGTAAAAGATTTTTAGTTTTCAGCACATGTAGCCCAAAAATATTTGACCTAGAGAGATAAGATTGGCAAAACAGTGTTATTACTCCCTTTATTAACCTGAAATGTAAATTTGGTAATATCTTTCCAATGCTTTGGGAAATTACAAAATTGATAAATCTTCATTAATGAAATAAAACCGTAACCAAAATTTTAAGCGAGGTAACTCGTGAGTGTAAGCAAACTCCGCGCACCAGTTACGCTACGGTTTAGTTCACATCTAACACCTAACGGTTTTGAAACATTACCAAAACCGTGTTTACTTTTTAAAATAAATATCAAAATTGAAAAAATTCATATCGTCAAAAATCTTGTGATGCAGAGATCTAATCATGTAAGGGGAGATCACTGCGTAGGTTTCAAGGTTTCAAGGTTTATTTGAATACGTCAGGGCCTATATGGGCATGTGACAACATAAAACAGTACATACATACAATATAATACAAAATGGCAAATAATATGTAAAAACAAAATACTACAAAATGGCAAATTATAAATGGTCATACAACTCCATGATGTAATAAAATTACAGTAATAATTGACTGATAATGGAGGATGAGAGAGAAAAATCAAAAATCAAAAATCATTGCGAGAAAAAAACAAAGAGAAAAGACATAAATCTAATAAGCTAACATTATTTAAATAATAACATAATATTTTTGCAAAATATGGCAAGTTTCAAAAGGATATCTTTATTACTATGGTTCAGTAATTTTTCAAATTTTAAAGCACTTGGACGTTCATAGAAATATTTATCAAGATACAGCTTTCTTGTATTAACTAAATGTGAACATTCAAAAAGATAATGGAATTCGTCGCCTAAAGAGTTACTGGTACATAGGTTACAAGTTCTAAGTTCTCTTGGAATATCATCAAACCTTCCTTTTTCAATAGGAAGTTTGTGATTCATACTTCTAAATTTAAAGAGAATTAAAGCTAAATTTATAGGTAACTTGCTGAGGTATGGCTCAAAACAAAAATCCTGTTTATAAATCCTGTAATTTAGACATTTACTGGAATTATTAATTGTACTTCTCCAATTTTGCATAAAATGATCACGCAGTCTTAAGTTGACAGTATTCTTGAATGAAGCAGGAGATTCCACATTTTGATTTATCCAAAAATGCGACAATCCAAGATCATTTAAATTATTTCGAACAAAACAGACCCAATCTGATTTAATATTATTCAGAGTATATAAATTATGAGTTGTTCTATATAGAATGCTGATTATCTTATCATGTTTAGAATTAACTATTTTACCCCAGTAATTGAGAACTCTACTTTTAATTTGTGTTGAAAGTGGGGTAATACCCAACTCCCCATAAATCATAACATTTGGAGTACTCTGTTTCAACTGTAGTATTATCTTTAGGTATTTTAATTGAAATTTATCCACAACACTCACATCTTCAACACCCCAAACTTCACGCCCATACAACAAAATGGGTGCTATCATTGTATCAAACAAGTGTAATTGCATATCTATTGGTAAATTAAGTATGAGATTGGAGAGTAAGGTGTTGTACACCGGACTTTAAATTTTTGCTTTGCATGATGGGTATGACTAAATACCGAATATGAACTCATATTCGCGAATATGAATTCATGTTCGCGAATATGAACGGGAGTACCGAATATGAATATTGCTTTCATAATATTTAAGGCTAAAAGTCATAAATTGACAGTATTTTTAACATAAACCATGATTAATATTTAGCATGTTAAAAAAAAGTATTTTTGATAAGTTTCTTTTGTAAATTACAGCGACAAGAATTATTTTTGGTGAAAATATTTTTTAAGAATAGAATTTCCGTTTTAAGAAATTTGAATGCGCGATTTCTATCAATAAAATTGACCATATGAGAAATAAATTACAATTTTACTGTTAAAAAATGACATTATATATTTGAAATATAAATTGAAAAACAAGATATAGACTTACTGTAAAAATTACGGCCCGAATATGGAAGTGAATACCGAATATGAACATTACGTTTATAAAGGTTAGGTCAAGTAAAGCGACCACCACTATATATATGATACATAATTTACGTTATTTACTTTTGTATAGTTTTTTCGGTTTTATAGTATGTTTGTTATATGTTAATATAATTTTAGGAAAGAAATACATATTATAAAAGATGCAAGTGTTTTATTCTTTCATTTTGTCAGAAAAAATACGTATTATATATGATTGAAAATATGACTTGATTTAATTGTTTCCTTTATCACATACAAATGTCTTGACTTTTCTCGAGTCGTACATCATATAAGACGAAATATCGCTTGCGCTTTGGGGATATATGTTCCTATAATAACATATGCTGGTTGAATATTCCTTATTCCGTATTTTTTTAATTTATCGTACGTTTTTATCTTCTAATGCAAGATAAACTACTTTTAACTTATTGACAAAATGAAAAAATAAAACATTTCCATCTTTTTAAATATGTAATTCTTTCCTCTTATCATATTTGCATATAACAAACATACTATAAAACTGTAAAAAAGTAATTTGATATATATCATATATATGGATGGTCGCTATACGTTTCCGTAGGAAATAGTTCAATTCCTACTTATAAAGTTGACATTATCATATATGATAAAAATATTGTAAACTTCGATGTTGATTTTAAGCAATATAATATCATAATATACAAATACTTGTATATTAATTTGTTCAGATATACGGTAATGCGAGAACAAGCTATATTGTCGAATATTATTTTCTATATTTAACCGATATTTATTGTTATTGTGAGTTATTGTTTTAATGAATCTCCATTTAAAAGTGTGTTTATTTTTTACAAAAGTTTATTTAAAATTATTTAATTCATCCTTCTACAATTTTGTCAATGGGTGTGAATGAAATGAATGAATGACATTATGTATTATATATATATAAACAACAACAGTTTTATAATGAAAATTTGAACATGTATTTTATTAACTTTATTTCATCACATTTATATATATTTATACATATAACACAAAGTAATATGTTCAAGGTGCTAGTTTCCGTTTAATAGGAGTAGGTAAGCATATCAGGTCATAGTTACATTATCGTTATTTTTATCTTTCGTGCAGAATACTTTATCACATACAAAATCACTATATACACTAAAAGTGGTTAAAGAATGTACAGATATTGATAATTATAATCCAGTTTGATTGTTACTTGCAATAAAAATCATGAATATGAAATATGTGTTAGAAGTATTTATAAGTTATATAAAGAAACATAATGTCTTACTAACAATATATAAAGATATCATGTTCGATCATTTTACATATTATAGAACTAACTAAGATGTACATTTATTAACTTTGAAAAATTCTCACACTGAAGTACGTATCATTACAGTAAAACATTTGTGTTCTTTTCTATATAAGTGGACTTGTTACATGTATGTGTATGATTTATATTCCATGATGATGATGATGGTGATAATGATGATGATGATGGTGGTGGTGATAATATAATGACGACAACGACGGTGATGTTGATGATTTTGATGATGGGGATGATAGTGTATGTGGTATTTGTGCTGCTGATGAAACAGATGACTAGAAACTCTCATTTTTGTATTCGCTGCGTAAGCAGTGAATACAGTTCTATCACAATTTGCGGGATTACAATATAAGAATGGGTACCTAACAACGCAAAGTAGTTCTACACAGATTTTCTTGTCACACACAAGTGATAAGATTTTGAATTGTCAGTAGTTCATTTTTGATTGTGTTATTTCTATCGTATATTATTTGCATGTTTTCAGGATATAATCAGTAAAAAATATCATTAGTATTCATTCGCGTAAGGAAGTACCAAAACAAAGTTTTCGACGCTATTTTTGTATATAAAAGCTGATCTCATCATTTTCTAAAAGTAGGTACAGAAAACTTACCAATATTATTTAAACCTAATGTAATCTGTTATGGAATTCTTATTTGGATTTCATGATGTGTAAACTAACAGTGTTGATAATTCAGGTGTCTTGATATATTTTTTTGTTGTTTGAGTTGTTTCCCTTGGTTTTCCGCAATATCACTAGTTTTGTCTATGTTTAAGCGGCTTTGTTTGTTAAAAGTTCAAAGTGTTCTTAATTTATTGGAAATATGGATTATTGATAGTTGGTCAGTATTATTTTGAGTTGCATTTGGTTTAAATTAGTGTTTTATAGAGTGTATGTCATAGATGATTTTTTAATTAAGTAATGAGTGTGGTCTGATTTGAAATGTCATCAGTTTTCGTGATTTGGAACCTTTGAGAATTGTTTTCAGAAAAATCCGTTAATCTAGCTCTCTGTTTACTTAATCTCACATTTCATTCCTATCACTTTGCACATTGTGTTTATTATATTTTGCAGAAGTTACAGCAGAGAGAGAGTTTGACAGTATGCGTGTTTGAAGAAGATAATGCTATTATTGGTACATTCAATTCCACGAACTGGTGAGTTTAGAATTTATTTATGATTATGATGTATTTTATAATAACTTCATTAAATGAACTTATGATTGTGGCGGCCAGTAGAAAGCATATAGCTATAGTATATTATATGTTAATATACCTACAGGTTAAGTAAGCTGTTCAATGTGTTGTAAATATTTAATGGAAGTGGCTAGCCGTACGGGCCCGTATGGCTAGCCAAAAGTTCTAGCCAGGACACGCTGTATTGGCTAGCCGTACGGCACTTTTCAAAATTATATGGAAAATGAAAATGCATATGTTATTTTGTGTCTTTAAACGACGACTTTAATCAAATCTCCGCATTTGTCCTAGTGTGTTCACTTTAATAAAGATGCTCCGCAATTTTACAACAACAAAAAAATGAATGTATACGAACAAGCGTTGTATAATCTATCTTAATAAAAGTGTCAAAGTTGCATGTTATAATGTCCTTGATTTTCATGCTTATGATTTGTTGTTTTAAGAGTATGAAAGATGAATTGTTTAATCTGTTGATTAAGCACATGGATCAAATAAATAATGATCGGAGGGGAAGAAATAAATAAAAAGAATTAATATTAAAAAAAAACGGTGAAAAGGAAAAATAATTTAATAATGCAAACTTTCCTTAATGATGGACGATGGACAAACTTCTATACCGTCGGTAATTGACGCAATTATCAGAGCCCAACAATTATTTTCGGTGTTTTTTTTTTTCCAATTTAAAAATTAAACTTAAGGCCAAAAAAAAAATATTGTTTGTTTAGGGTAACCTTCCCAAAATTGCTAGGTAGGGTAGGTAGGGATTTTTTTTTATTTTTTTTATTATTTTTTTTTCAAAATCAGTCGTAAGTTCAGAGTGTTTTCTTGCACATGGCAGTCTTTCCTACACTACTGACATTGCTTGACTTTGTATTATCATATTTTATCATATAAACAATAATTCTGATTAAAATCTGCATAGCTTTAATGCCATTTAATGTTATTTCAATATTGAATAAAGACAATATACCCAAACATGTGTGAATTTTGATGTTTGTTTGCTACAGGCACTACTTTAAAGTTTGACTCTAACCTGAACAGCAAAATGTGCAGATTCTCATCAGCTTGCATGGTTGCAATTCTGCTGATCTGAGTCTACATTGGTTGCATGGTAGGAGTTAAGCACAATAAAAGACCTAAAATGATATGCTGTGATCTGGCTTTCAAAGTTTCAGTTAAAAAATCTAGACTTATTCTGTTTTTCACTATTTGATATTCATGCATTAAATACTGCACATTTCATTGAATTAACAATCTTGAAGCTCTTACAGTATTACAAAGTTTATATTTTGACACTGTGGTACAATTTAACAAAATCTATAATTCTGAATTGCACTTTTGATACACTGGTTCACGTAAAAAGTGCAAACACTTCTATTTGTAAAATGACACCCTTGTCAATCAAATACTATTTATTTCTATCAGATACATGTATATCAACATATCAAAGACAATAGCCAAGCTTTTTGATGAATTGGCATTTTGTAGATGTCATTCAAAGTGTCGTCTCATAGTGTCCATGGCCCATCTGAAAAAAAAAGCAAAGACTAGGTCTCAATATAACACATGGAAAATGGGATACATTTGTGATGGTATGAAACAAAATGATGCACAGTAGAGTCAGACTCCAAGTCTGGTAAAAATTTGTTTCAGTATGCAAAAGAGGATGAAAAATATACTGGAAAAGCTTTGCAGATCTCCAGTATAGCTATGTACATATGACCTGTGGCTATACTTTATACTCAAGTGCACTTAGTCTTGATTTTCAGTGGGACCAGGGTCTCATTCATTTTGAAGTGTGGCACAGGACATATCAAAACAGCTTTTCAAATTTTTAGATATTAAAAGAAATTAAAAAAAATAGTGGCATTGATTTGAACTAAAATGTGTTAAACCTTGTTATTTATGCAATAAAATATCAATATACTAAAAAAAAAAAAAAAAAAAGAAATTTCACTGACAGGTATGCATGATCCGAGTACGAAAATTATGGGTATGTTCGTTCTCGGTGTCAAAATTTTCCACCGGCAGGTAATATCGTCGGATTTTCGCATGGAATCAATGCAATATATATTTTCTATCAAAAGTGTCTATGAACAGATCCTTATATACACGTAAATTTACCACAGTAAATCCAGAAAGTCAGAAATCACCCAGGTCCGAAAGATGAGACCGTCATGACATGTACATTGTAGCCTGGTATTTACGCTTGAAATACTACATCAACAAAGAGATCAAACGGGTCGAACACACATGCTAACAACTGGATTTTACATACTTTTAAATGGTTTTATCCTCCACGAGTGACACTAAGTCCTATGTGCCTGTATTTTAAGAAAAAATCTTCATGCATAAGAAATTCCTAAATCGGAAGTGTTTTCCCGCAACACGTGCTTGGTACCCCGTTCCGCTCTATGTCAATGTATGTAAAACGGAAGCCGGAGAATACGGCGCAGTCTAAAACGCGGACGCCTTAAGCGGACAATATAAACATATAGGGAAAACGCTGACAATATAGACAAAGAGGAAAAAAGCGGACGATATAGATATATAGTGTAAAATGTCTGAGCATAGTTAAATGCTAATAATTGGCTTTTATAAAGTAATATCTGAAAGATGAATTAATTATAATAATTAAAAAAGACTTTAGTTTATTTATTTGTTCAAATTCTTAAATTTAGAGCATAGTTAAATTCATATTAAAGGCTAATAATTGGCTTTTATAAAGTAATATCAAACAAAACAAACACTTAATAACTTTTAATTAAACAGTACAAAACATGCAACAGTCACGTGCGGAAAACTGAATAAGGGCACAAGAATTAGTTTGAATATATTTGAACAGTTTGCATACGCAATTCGCGGACATGATAAACATATAGGGAAAACGCTGACAATATAGACATAGAGGAAAAAAGCGGACGATATAGATATATAGTGTAGATTGACATTCTTTTCAAAATATACAATTTACTATGATTTGTAATTTACTTTTGTTTCTATATTGCACATTAATTGACATATTAGCCGAATCTTCTTTTGTGTACATATATAATTATGAAATAGTGGGCGAATGAGTAATTTTTTTGATAATTATCGTTTACCGGTGAAAAATACACGTGTTGCAAATTAACTTAAAGCATTACAATTAAGTGTGAATGACTTTGTCACATTATTAAAATTGTCGGCTCTTTAGATATTGAGCAATTAAGACATAAATTTCAAAGAACAATATAGAAAAAAACAACATTGGGACCAATCATGAAATTAATTTCAGTCGTTATGTTTTTGATCTTTTGTATTTTTTTTTTTCACAACTTTGTAATTGCAACTTATTTAATGGTAAAACTGTTAATGGTAAGGTATATATACAGTCAATTTTTGTGCACATCCCTCATTTCCAAAAAAAAAAGTTACATGCTTTGAATTCATTCCATTGCTTACAAAGTGTTAATTTGAATTGGATTATTAAATTATTGTGTTCTTTAACTTTTAAAGTGTAATTGTGTAAAATATTGTATAAAGTGTTTTCACTAAGGCATTGTTAAAATGGCATTCGTTGTAGGACACAGTCAAGTAAAATATATGAGTGATTATTTGTGTCAACATTCGTACAGTGTGTTTTCCTATCCTGGATATAAAACACGCCAGTTTTGTTTCGAAGAGGACATTTTTGAAGTTGCTCCATATTTTTCGGTAAGTTCATATCAAAGATATTCCCCTTTGTAATCTTTATCAATCTGAATAATATATGAACAATCATGTTATGTTCTACCAGACAATAAAACAGTAAGAAATGTATAAATTATATATTTATGTATATACTGATTCCATTTCTTTTATTTAAATAAAGTGTCCACGTGTCACTTGTATAATCATGCACGTGTTTAATTTAATCATACACATGATACTTTATACCATATTTCATCAAGTCGAAATAGAAAAACGCGGACAATATAGACATATAGTGAAAAAGCGGACGATATAGATATAGAGGGAAAACGCTGACGAAATAAATGTATAGAACGGGAGAATAGAAAACTGTTATGAATAAAAAAAACATCTGACTTCTACAATGTATATAATTAATTTATATCAATTAACTTTCTTTAATTCATAATATTTTTATGTTTTATTTATATTTTATCCATTAAGTTAATTAAAGAAACTTTCTGATATAAATACCAATCAACTAATTAAAAGTATCCACGTGTCACCTGTGTATTTGACTTAATCACGCACCGACACTTGTATATTTAAAGTAATCATACATCTCACCCTTGTACAATTAATAAAGTGGCTACAGAAAATGCGGACAATATAGACATATAGTGAAAAAGCGGACGATATAGATATAGAAGGAAAACGCTGACGGAATAAATGTATAGAACGGGAGAATAGAAAACTGTTATGAATAAAAAAATATCTGACTTCTACAATGTATATAATTAATTTATATCAATTAACTTTCTTTAATTCATAATATTTTTATGTTTTATTTATATTTTATCCATTAAGTTAATAAAAGAAACTTTCTGATATAAATACCAATCAACTAATTAAAGTATCCACGTGTCACCTGTGTATTTGACTTAATCACGCACCGACACTTGTATATTTCAAGTAATCATACATCTCACCCTTGTACAATTAATAAAGTGGCTACAGAAAATGCGGACATTATAGACATATAGTGAAAAAGCGGACGATATAGATATAGAAGGAAAACGCTGACGGAATAAATGTATAGAACGGGAGAATAGAAAACTGTTATGAATAAAAAAAATCTGACTTCTACAATGTATATAATTAATTTATATCAATTAACTTTCTTTAATTCATAATATTTTTATGTTTTATTTATATTTTATCCATTAAGTTAATTAAAGAAACTTTCTGATATAAATACCAATCAACTAATTAAAGTATCCACGTGTCACCTGTGTATTTGACTTAATCACGCACCGACACTTGTATATTTCAAGTAATCATACATCTCACCCTTGTACAATTAATAAAGTGGCTACAGAAAATGCGGACAATATAGACATATAGTGAAAAAGCGGACGATATAGATATAGAAGGAAAACGCTGACGGAATAAATGTATAGAACGGGAGAATAGAGAACTGTTATGAATAAAAAAACATCTGGCTTCTACAATGTATATAATTAATTTATATCAATTAACTTTCTTTAATTCATAATATTTTTATGTTTTATTTATATTTTATCCATTAAGTTAATAAAAGAAACTTTCTGATATAAAATACCAATCAACTAATTAAAGTATCCACGTGTCACCTATGTATTTGACTTAATCACGCACCGACACTTGTATATTTCAAGTAATCATACATCTCACCCTTGTACAATTAATAAAGTGGCGATTTCTACGTTTCTACGCTAGTGTGTCAGCACCCTATGTTCAAGGAAAGACCAACTGTACCAATAGCATTTATGTTGCACGAGAGAAAATTCCAAAAATGTCATGAAAGTTTTATTGAAATACTTAAGGACAAAATTCCAAAACTGAAAGAAAAACCAGTGAACATAATTATGGACAGAGAACAGGGTATTCTCAATGCATTTGAAAAATGTCTGCCAAACAGCAAAATTCTTGTATGCTGGAACCACATATTTAGTGATATCAAATTTTGGGTTAACAAACACGGAGGAACAAGCGACGATAAAAAAGTATATGATATGCATGTTCGAGATTTATTACACTCACAATCGCGCCAAATATTTGATACGAAATACCACGAACTGAAACAATCTTGGAGTGAAGCATTCCTTACCTACTTTGATGACAATATTTATAACACAATAATACAATATTCCGGACGATGGATACTTGAGGAAAACAAATTATATAATCCCTATTCTGGCATAACAAACAATGTTGTAGAGTCACTTAATTCAAAATTGAAAAGATTAATTGAATACAAAGAGAAAGCGATTGATGAAATAGTAATGTATCTAAATTATTTACAAGGAAATGATTTGTGTGAGATCATTCGCGGCTTCTGTGGTGAAAGTGAATGGACACTAGGTGATAATTTCAAATATGCTGCGCGAGATCCAGATACCATTGTTTTACCGAAAAAATGTTTGTCATCCCGATAAAATGATTGAAATGGTAAAAGGTGAAATAAGTGCTGTAACACAAACAACTAACCAAATGAACTATAACTCCGACTCACATGACAATGATCCAACTGTGGAAAAAAATCCCAAAAAAGGTGTGAATTCTCAAAAATCATTAGCGGTCAAAAATATAGCTGAACAAGGATAGTTCTTGTTCCTGAAATGGGAGCGTTTATGGTTCGAGGCAACAAAGATAATAAATATTCAGTGACACTTTTTCCTAAGGAGTCGTGTTCATGTCCAGCAAACTTCAAGATGTTATCATATTCTTGCTGCAATGATAGCAATCGGAATGCCTATTCCGGACGATAAAAAAGTGTTTAACTTAACACAATTACGCAAAAACTGTAGACCAAAACATTCCAAAAAGTGTGGTACAAAAAAAGGAAGATTTGGAGACAATGATGCCGGCATTGAAATTAATCCCGCGCCAGACTCTGTTCTAAAAAACACTTGTGAAAAAAGTAAATGCGACTCCAAAAAGCAAAATTATGACACCCAAAAACAGTGCAATACGAAAAAACTTAAAATTTGATATTTCAACTCCAAAATTAGACAACACACCAACAGGCAAAAAATTAAATAAACGTAAAATAGAGTGTACCGATGAACTGAGCTATAAATTACCAAAGTTGGAAAACGATTTATCTGTAATCAAAGAAGAAAGTGAAATTAACAATTATGAAATAAGAGACAATAGCACCGAATCAATAGAAACAGCATATTGAATACTGGGACAGAGATTTGGGCCTCACGGAAAAATGACATAATTGACTTAAAAAATAATAAGAAACTTAATTCAAACCATATGGAGGCTGTAAATATAATGTTGCGACAACAAACTATGGGCGAAATAGGTGGGTTGCAGCTAACCGAGAAAGTGCCCGCTTTTAATGAACTAGAAAAAAAATGGTGTTGTAAATTTCCACTCGAACCTGCACAGTCACCGGCCTGCCAAATACACCACAATCACCATGACCACTGGGTAGCATCGTTTAATATAGATAATCAAATTCATTTAATGGACAGTTTAGGCAATGATAGACCAAATGACAGAATAATACCAAACGGCTTGAAAATTCAATTATCCCAGCTTTATGGATCAAATAAATCATCAATAGCAGTTAATGTACCAAATGTTATCAAACAAAATAATAGTGTAGATTGTGGATTATATGCAATTGCTTTTATTACTTCTTTTTGTTTACGTAAACGTCTTTGTACAGATCTTATATACGATTCCAATAAAATCCGTGAACATTTGTTAAATTGTTTTGAACGAAAAGAAATGACGGAATTTCCATTAACTAAGAAAACTTTAAGTAAAAGGAAACACTATAGTGATACAATTATTAATATTTATAATTATTGTCTATGTAATTTACCTGAATGCCTTGATGATATGGTTTTATGTGATAAATGTAATAAATGGTTCCATAAAAATTGTATTAATGCCCCCATTGATGTGTCGTCCATTGATAATGACTTTGATTGTGGTTTATGTTCTTAAAGGAAAAACGAACTGTTTTATACATGTAATATACTTTTACATTTAATAAAATTCACTTTAAGATCAATGTTATTTGCAGTCTGAAAACATACAATTTTTGATTATATAATTTTTTAATTAAAAAATTATTAATTTAATTAAAGTTATAATTTTAAAAACAATACTTATTATAAATTAAATGTAATATTATTTTTGGACAGCATTTTTTCCGCTTTGTATATATTGCCATCGTTTTTCCTATAAACGTTTAATACATTGTCTATTTAATATTGTTGTCTTAAGTAAGGGATTTTGTTAAAATATGTGATTGTTATATTCTTTATAGCTATATACATATATTGAGTTGTTACATTGATATCATTATTTGTATGTGTAAAATAAATTCATGTACCGAATGTGTTATATTGCTTAAATAAAATTGCAATGATGTTCATTCTTTATCTTCGTTTTTATTACTTCACAATATTACTATACATTATCATTATCTATTTTATTATAACTTTATCTCACACATCATTCTACACTCTATCTATAGCGCCCGCTTTTTTCCTCTATATCTATATCGTCCGCTTTTTTCCTCTATATCTATATCGTCAGCGTTTTCCCTATATATCTATATTGTCCGCAAAATGCGTATCATGTTATCTCTAGTTAATCAGTAGCGTGTTGTTCACACTTATATAATTACCGTTAATTTGCAGCACGCTTCTGCTCATATTGTATCAATAAAAAACAACAGCCCGTCATCACTTATTTATATCAATAATTTATGATTAAAAATTACTCTTACAAACTTTTGATTTTGAAAAATCAAGGCTTTTTTTATTTTGCGAACAAAAATTTTGTCCGCCTACTGCACATAAAGGCATACAAAAAATGCCAAAATGAAATACATATCCTTAATTACATATCAGCTGTTGCCAATTTAGTACCTTCATTGTAATTCTAAGGACATTCATTTGATCTATTTGTTTCATATATTAGTTTTCAATATTAAGAAATTCCGAAAATGTGTCATATAAATATAAAATAAAATTCATTGACATTCAATCATAAATTACTTTAATATTTCTCCCAATTTGCTAATTTATTATATTTTTTTATATATTAAAGTATAAATCCAATAACACGTCATTTTTATAAACTTCATCAATGCCCAAAATCATCACAAATTAGTCTACACTATATATCTATATCGTCCGCTTTTTTCCTCTTTGTCTATATTGTCAGCGTTTTCCCTATATGTTTATATTGTCCGCTTAAGGCGTCCGCGTTTTAGACAGGCCCGGAGAATACTTCCGGTAGGAATTACCTTCTAAAAATATCGTCGTCATGTAGAATTTTTGTTTCCAATAGCGTGATATTCATTGGACCGCAATACAGCACGAACCAATCAAAACACGTATAACTAAAAATGACCGATCCAAATCGTCTGAGAGTTTTACGACAGCGTCTCAAGCGTTCAATTCGCATTTATCCGCCCTTTGAAACTCTCTATTCGCTAACGAATATATTTTTTTTGTTCAGAAACGGAAATAAAGTTTCCTTTTAAAAGGAAAGGCTTGCACAGTTGTGACTTCATCCCAACCCTTTAAAATTGTTTTTTTTCTTTTTTTTTGGGGGGGGGGGGGGGGGGGGGTTCAATTTATTATCACATTTTTTTTTTTAATTACGGTATTTGTTAGCCTAATTAATTTGGCGTGAACGGTTTGACCCATTTAACAGACTTTTTTTTCTTACTGTCAAACCGTTACGCCTAATTTTAACTGTCATTTTTACGCACGGAAAATCTACCGGTAACACTATCGATAGTTTGGACCGATTTTTACTGCTTAAACCTGAAAGTAACTTCAATTACCTCTAAAGATCAATAGAATATAAATTTTAGTACTAACTTCTCCTAGAAAAAATAGTAGATTGTACCTGTCTTAACGCATACATGCGATTTATTTCAAATTTGTACTGTCTACTCTATCTTAGGCGGACATGTTATGACGTCATCGTAAAAAATCGATTCCGTGAAAGCTGGTAGTAGCTACCAGTGTGTCTAGCAGGTAAGTGTGGGTTACGCATGAAGATTAAATTAAACGAAATATCGGGGGAAATAAATCTATTCATTATTTTTTAATAAATGTGTGCATTATTAAATACTATTGAAAAGTATCATTGTATTTAACCTAAAATGCAATGGTCGCAAATAGGCTCTGTACAAGTACTGTTGTTTAATATTTTTTTAAATATTTTAATACATATACTCAACA
Organism: Ruditapes philippinarum; assembly: GCF_026571515.1. NCBI lineage: Eukaryota > Metazoa > Mollusca > Bivalvia > Venerida > Veneridae > Ruditapes > Ruditapes philippinarum. Next base: position 4,742 of record NW_026863371.1, on the reverse strand, counting down.
TTTATCAATTGGTGGTTTGCCTTCTTGTTTACTGCTAATGACTGCCAAATGTCACTCTCGGATAAAATACTGACTTCATTTATACATGCATATTTATATGACAATTAAGAACGTAAAAGAAATATTGAAGGAAACTATTTGAAATACACTTCAAATTATTCAGTATTTGTACAAATAATATTTCAAGAGCTCTTTTTCACCGATTGCCGATATATAATACCAAATTAAACCTATTGATAAAGTTAAATGTCTTCTTGACGTACTTTATTAATTTACTAAAAAGGAACTTATGCCATATGCTGTGTAACTACAAAGGAAGGGTCACATATTTTAATTGAAATAAATTTTAAGTAGAGGATATTAAAAAAAAAGTCATTGAGAAGATCAGAATTTTCAAATGAACAGATTAAGAGACTTATAAATGTATAAGGTGTATGTCTTGTTGTTTCATACTGTTTTGGTGACACTTTTGTTTGTGTCCCTTGTTGTTTTCTCGTCTATGGTAAGTTTCTTCCCTTTGCCCCTAGTTTTATTTCTTTATTTCGCCCCCTCCCCCGAATTTCCTATCCCCTTCTCCTGTGCCCGTTAACTTAGTGGTCCTGTTTCATACTGTTTTGGTGACACTTTTGTTTGTGTCCTTTGTTGTTTTTTCGTCTTTGGTAAGTATCTTCCCTTTGCCCCTAGTTTTATTTCTTTATTTCGCCCCCTCCCCGAATTTCCTATCCCCTTCCCCTGTGCTCGTTAACTTAGTGGTCCTATTAATCATTCATTTATTTATTTTCTTTGATTTCCTGCTCAGTTACATTTTAGTGATAAGCCTGACCGTGCTCTCCCTTGCGCCCTTTCCCGTTATAATTTAGGATCCTCCTGGGCTCCTTGCCAATGGTTCATGTTCCTGGGTCGTGTGGGGTTTGCGTTCATTGAACGCCGCCTTTCCTTGTTCATCTTGTTTATCATATTGTATACATGTATACCGAACCGTAACAAACAGATAATGATTATCAATACAAGGTTCGGCAAGCAAGCAAAGAAATGTAAAGAAACAGAAAAAACTTATCCACATTCATGTATCCACCCTCCAAAAAAAACCACCAAAAACGCCTGAAACTGCAAAATAGAAACATAAATACACAGGAGTGCCAAAGACGGCTCTGGTAGGTTCAAGTGCTCCCTTTCGCCGGTTTAAACAGAATTGATCACTTAAACATAATAATGTTGAAATTTTTAATCAACATCCACAGATGTGTACATAATACGGCGGTAATCATGGAACTTTCAATGTGACACATTCGAGGTGCCGTTCAACGGGAACTAGATAACATGGAATTTTTAATGGGTATCAGAGGTTTTGGTGCCTTTTGCGACAGTCGTTCCAACATTTCTCCCATCTGTCTTACATTGTTATGCTATTCAACATCTAAATAACGGTCACTAAATTTCCGCTTGCTGTGTTTTTATCATAAACCCCGTCAAATCTGTGCGACAATTGTATTTTACTGAGGACTGTCTGAAATTCCATTTTATAGTTTGAAATTTTAAGATTTTTTTTCAGAGTTTTAAAGTTGTTTTTGGTTGTTTTGAACTTCTTCCCATACACAACCGTCCTCAATTTCTTTTAAAGATAATAAACTAGAAATTGATATGGAGTGTAATATAAATTGAAATTCTTCTTTGCTTCATCATGTATAGTATAATTATAATTCATTAAGATGTACTGTAACCCAACGAATATTCGCGACCAATTAATATTCGCTTTATTCGCGGATGGCCACGAAGCGCGAATATTTGTTTGCGCGAATAAGTCCGCACGATTTCGCGAATAAATTGGAGATAAATTTTTATTTTAGACGTGGTTATGCAAAGCTTCTTGACCGGATATATTCGAATTTTACGGGCACCTGTTAGGAAGTAATGAATTGTTATGAATATTGCCATAAAGCAATAAAAACACAAACTAAGTAAACTACTACTATTTTATAAATATCAAAAGAACTCTATGTCAATATAGCAATCAAAATAAACATCCACATTTTAATACAGTTTATGAAATACTGATAGGCCTATCCGTATAGGGTACTGAGCATGTGTCAGTTTTAAGTTTCTTCATATTTACACTTCTATACTAAGTATATGCATACAAAGTACTTGCACTTATTTTAAAATAAATGTTTGAATAAATCGTTTGACAAAAGTGGGAAAACTATCAAGCATCACAAAAGGCTATTGTTTTTTGGATCCTATAAAATAATTGTTTGAGTGAATTGTTAAGACAAAGCTGGTATAAACCTATCGAGCATCACAAAAGGGTATTGGGTGTACATAATTACAAACAGTGAAAAACAAGATGGTTTCATACTAGTATCGATTTTTACCCGTCAAATTTGACAGCCTGTATAGCTCAGTTGGTTAGATTGCGGACTCGTATAACATAATTTTCTCGGCGTGGGTTCGATCCCTGATTGGAGAAGGTATTTTTTTTATGAAACGCTTAAATTAAATTTCTTAAAGACTTTTCTAGATAAAATGAAGACGAACGATGCGTACATGTACATATATAAAGAAAATGTTTTGCTGAATTGTGATCACAATTCACTTACCAATACAATATAAGGCTAGCGTATTGTTAATCCCATTTAAGACACCAATAATGACTTCAATTATTGAAGATTAATAGTCGGCTAATTGATCATAAGGTCCCATCGGACTTTCCAATCCGCGAATTTTTTTTCTTCGGAAATCAAGAAAACGCGGAAATTAATATTCGCGAATATGTCCGACCTCGGCAAAACGCGAAAATTTGTATTCGCGAATATAAATTGGGTTACAGTACCTACAATTACATTGTATTTTCGTATGTGGGAAATCATGGCAGGGTTATAAAATAAAAAGGTAGTTCAGAAATTTCACCTAATGATCACAGATGTTAAAAAATCCAACTTAATAATATCTAATTTGACAATTTAAACGGACTTAAATGCAGTATGATCTGACATCGGACATCATAAACTATTTAATTTCTAAGTAAGGTTATCATAATTTCCTTTACACATTCTCTTTTTAATGCTGAAATATTTGTGTGTGAATAAAAGAGTTATTCCTGCAATAATTCATATAAATAACATAAACAAATTGTATAATAAAGCTTGGCAAATACAATCGATTGCCGCCGATACCTGTGTTACACCATGGATTTTACCAGTGTTTACAATTTTACCATGACACCGCTTTCCAATATGGCCGCTTTCAATAATTTTCAACGATTAAAAAAATTAAAGTGGAATATTTAGACTTCTGTTCGACTTTGAAGTATGATAATTTGGAACCTTGCATAAAAAACGATTCTCTTTCAGGTAATGTAGACCGTTTCTTTGAAACTTTTCTAGTTTTCGCTCCCAACAACTTCTAATTGGGAAGCGTCCGTGCATAAAAATGCAGTTCGTGGTTGGACTTGGAAAAAGACAGCGCCCGTCCAAAATTATCTCGGTGTCTCTTTGACAAGTCTAATAAGTTGGACTAGGTATTTGTATATCATAAAGGGTTTATTTAGTTCTCTTATCTCTATTGTATAAAACTAATAAAGAAAATGATCAATCGTAAAAATACTAACGTGATACTGAAGGAAAACAAGTGTGCACATTTCATTTCCCCTTTTACGCAGCGAAATCATTCCTTTGCTTTATAGACAAGTAAATGCACTAAAATACTTCGTTACGTGGTACCAATTAATAAGCATGTATTTATCAACTATGTTACACGATCACAAATAGACGATGCGCTATGTGGCAAGGTTAATGATATGCATGGGCTATTTTTAGATTACCTCACCAGTTCAGTAGATCTAAATATAACTCGATCATGTGTGATTTGGTAAGCAGGACCACCCTTTGAAGACGGAATACTACTACCATTCTCTATTGTATAAAACTAATACAGACAAAAAACAATTATAAAAGAAACTAACTTTTGCGTCTTGAAAAACAATTGAAACGGAACAATTTCGTTTATAATTTATTACGGTAATCAAGTAAAAATAGAAATCCTATTTATATAAACAAACTGGGATTACCGAAGTAACTAAAATAGCTTAGATTTCCGTAATATTACTTCGTCTGATTCCGCAGTATGACGGAATCGCCCGAATTGTCACGATTGCAATCGGAACTACATCGGCTATTATCATTAATCCGAAGAGTGACGGAAAAGGCCGAAAAGTTGCGATTGGCACGATTTCAGCTGGTTTCCCGTTCAATCATGCACTTACAAATGTAAGCAGAAAACCACCTCACCGGAACAAGTTTTCCAAATGAAATGGCTTGCAGCCGTGGCTGCAAGCCAAAAAATAGTTAAGGTCGGCGCATTTTTATAGGTAGGGTCGGGTTACCCGAAACAAACATATTTTTTTTTTAGGCCTAATGAAACAAAAAAGGATTATTATCAAAATTTTGTAAACTATTTTAATTGATGTTATTTAACTGCAACCAAACGCTATTTTTTCTCGACGTCTTGAGATGACAAAGTACATTCTTTACTGTAGCCAACACGGCGATTAATCTCTAAAAAGTAAATATTCTTGACTAAAATCCTCGCTTAAAGTCATAAAGCAACTTGTATTTTTTCACTCGATATACCTCGGTTATTTACGAGATCATAATAGAAAGTGTTAATTTGGTTTATTGTAATTGACCATAAATTTGGACGTTTTTATTTAAATGATAATTTATGCATTTCAGACTAAGGAAATT
>NW_026863370.1:27500-35778 GCF_026571515.1 Ruditapes philippinarum | reverse complement strand
GATCCTAAGGCTTTAAATTGAACAACCTTGTAACAAGTCTAAACATACAATATGTCGTGTAGAATACATAAGCTCTAGTGTTCTCCTTTCAGAAAATTTGTGTTATTTGTTTTTGTTTAATGTTTATAATTAAGAAAACTCATGATCCCCAGGAGGGGGCTTATATTGTCCTTAGGGTCATAAATTGGAAAATCTTTGTAGACTTTCACATTGTTTCATGCCAAATATCTAATCCCTAGCCTTTGTCGTTACAGAAAAGAAGTTTTGTTTAACTTTTTGCTTTAAACATATAAGGAAAACCTATGACCCCGGGGTGGGACCAATGTTAAACAAGGAGGCAAAAACGTTGAACGAGGTCCACTAGACAATGTTTCATGCAAAATATTTGAGCTCTAGCCTGTGTCAATTCGGAGAGAAAGAATTTTTTTTACTATAGTTCATAATGAAAATCAATGATCCTCGGGGCAGAACATATTTTGACCTTAGGGCTATAATTTGAACACTCTTGCTAGAGATCTACTTATACGTACATATATCTAACCTCTAGGCTTTGTCTTTCAAGAGAAGAATATTTCAAGGTTTTAATATACATATCAGGAAAACCTTAGACCCAAACGGGGTCTGGCAAAATTTGACACTAGGAGTAAAATTGAAATAATTTTGCTAGAGGACGTACAGATGACATAATGCATGTACTAAATAACAGAGCTCCATGCCTTATAATTTCAGACAAGAAGATATTTTATTTCCATTTTCGAAACTTCTTTTCCGGCCCCGTCACCTACTTATGCAACAATCAGGAACTATTTGAAGACATTTAAAAAAGGACCACCCAAGGATCATTTTTAATGCTGGATTCAGAGGAGGAGATGTTGTTAAAAGAACTTGATGATGCACGACGCACGATGACTGACTACGGGCGCAAGAGGCTCTTTTAAATGTGTTTTCCTTGTAAGGTTATTACTTACAACCATCGCAACAAATCGAACAAGTTCAATATCTGGTTCCTCCTCCACAAGTACAGGAAGAAACTGACCCCGATTATCAGTTGTTCCAAACACATGTACTGAACCAGCCGCAAGCAAATGATACCCAAAATAAATTTTGCAAGATCAATGCGTAAAGGAAATATGAGCAAAATTTCACTGGTATATAAAATGATAATACTATAATAGCAACAAATCAACACGTCAGACCGTTAAATATTTCCTTCAGCTAAATCCTGCCATACAAAAATTTTCTGTGAGTTCATGTGAACGTGAACAATGAGAAGAACATGCCAGACTTATCAATGGACACTAAATTGTTAAAAGCAACAATAACACTATCACCAGAAATGAATTGATAAATATCATTTAACAGTATATTAATTTACATTCAAACACATATTTCATTTCGCCACTATAGTCATTATTTAGTTTTATCTTTTCAACGACAGGTAACGTTGATGTGTATGTTTTGTATTTATAGATAAGGAATGTTTATTCTCCAAGTTGTACTAAATACATTTACTGAAATATTTCTGTTATAAAAATATAATTAGAAATGCATGTACATGAGATTATTCACCTGCTATGATGCGTGTGTTATTATAAAAAGAATGTCCTTTTATATATTTAACCTTAAATTAAGGTAAATTCCATCTCTTCCCCGTTTAAATGAAATTGGTCTACAAAAGCTGTTTTCTTTCTATAAACTTGTCGTCAATTAAAAGTATTTTGTAATATAGAAATGGGGATTTCAAGTATGTTTATGCACGTATAAATAATTATTTGACTGGTTATAATTTATAAGATGTAAAAGTCGAAAAATTTTCATTTTTTCATTTTGTTTTGTTAAAAATGGTAATCTCAAATACTGAAAACGACTCTGGCAAAGTCAGAGAGTTTTCTTTTTGGTTCACATAATTCGCCATGTAAATAAAGCATTCAAAACAACACTAAGCCCAAAGTTTAATCCTCTTCAAAGGAGAGCCGGGGCCGAACCGTGTGATGCTCTCTGAATAAGTGTAAAAATGAAGAAAAGAAATTACTAAAAATTTAGACAAGGTATATACTTTGATGCGCTGCGCTTCTACTTAATGAGATCTACCTTACCTTTAGTTAGTGTTTTGTTGATACCTCTTATTGTTTGAGAATTGTGTCTAGGGGAATAAGTCAATAATTAGGCAAGACAGGGTTACGTTTCTTGTGCACTGCACTTCTACTTATTGAGATCTCTCTACCTACGATATATCTTATAATTTCTAAGTTCAAGTGTAAAAATAAAGAAAGGAAATTACTCAAAAATAAGGCAAGACAGATGTTTGATGCGCTGCACATCTACTTAATGATATAAGTGTTTTGTTGATACCTCTTAGTTCAACTCATAACAATAAACTAAGCCAATGAAGACATTGCATGAGCTTAAACAATATCATTACAAAAAGTCACACATCATTAAGATGTATAGATAAAGGCGAAACTTGTAGCAAAATGGAGATGGATTTTCTTTTTGAAATTATGCAAACCACCTAGCTATAAACTGGTTTGAAAGGCAAAACATAAAATATGTTTCTTTCAAGGTCTTTAAACCTTACTCGTCAGTATAAACCATGTCGAAAATCAATAGTTGCATCGTATAAGTCGTTATATTTTTTAATAAATGTAACATTTACAACATATTTAAAAGCTCTGCTCAATAAACTAGATCAATCATTTGTAGACGATTTCGAGCACCGTTTAAACTTGTCAAATTATTTCCGTTTTATTGTAAAAGATTAAAAGGCACGCTTGAACTGTGTGTTACGTTCTTTTTAACAACATGTCAAACGATTATTCACTTAAACTGATTCTTAAAGAAACGTGAATTAAAATGAATAAAATAAACATAAATAAGCACACAATTGCAATCAACAATACTTGAAAAGACACATGATTGAAGAAGTATCAGCAAAACTGCATTTATGTTAGGATGTAGTAATATTAGCATAATATCATCAACAAAGTAAATGTTTCTTGTTGAAAGCAACCACTAAACGACTGTGCTTAAATTGTTTGTCTTTGCTAAAGAAGTGTTTATTTAACAAGTTAATCACTATTTTCTTATTAATTATCCTACATATAAATCCAAAAGGCTCTATATAATATGGTTGTTTTAGAATTGCTGTGCTAACAAAAGAATAAAAGAATGTTTAAAACTTTAAAAGGTGGGCTATATCAATAATGCATGTTTTTGAGATAAAAGGAAATCGCAAACTGCGTAGACAAGAAACATATATGGCTTGCAATACATGTATTTAACTAAAGTACGATCTATCAAATGATTTTAATATCAATGCTGATTAACAATAAAGCAACCCAAATAAGCAGAGGAATGAATTGTCCTGTTTTAAATTCCTACTCTTAGCCTTATATCCGTATTACGATTCTACCCGTACAACATGTTTATTATATGTATGTGTTTCATTAACGTACACCATTTAGATACATACACGATAAAATAATCGATGTACATTGCCAATCTATAAGATATATAAGAGACAAGAAAATTAAATTACTATTTACATGAAAACATGTATGTCTAGACTTTCCTTCCTTATCTGAACTTCTATAAAAAATATGCCAAAGTTAATTAAACACACTGGATGATACAATCACTTTTATGAACGGAAATGCCTTGATAAAACAACATTACATTTTAATAAAACAAGCTTCAAATGATAAGCAAAAGTATAGTTGTTATAGTATACCTAAATTACAACAAATGCGAATTGTATAAAATCAATTTTATTATAATATTAAGTATTCAGTATATTACCAAGTTTTGACACTTAGAAAAAGTGTATTCATTTGTTTTCAAGGACTGAGAGGATATCATAATCATTATCTATGCTGTATTTGAATCCAGTCATTACGAAAAGAATCATAATCAGAAATTTAAAAATACTTTTTTTTTCATCCTGCAATATGGTGTAACAATTTGATCACAATCACTGTTTCTGCAAAGCAAATCAATATATCGTCCTAGTTTTAAACCAATTGGTACACTACAACTATAAAACTTTGATAAAGGATTGACATTTGACGTACTAAGAACTAAGAACTAAATGCAAAGTTTGAGCCGCGACATGACATTTCAAACAAAGGGGTCACATTTGATATATTACTTTTTCAAAGACTCTCAAAATGCATTATCTTCTGAATCGTTCAAGACAAATTTTATCATTGTTGGACAATGAAACTTGATTTATAACGCAATTGTTTTGGCGTTAGTGACGACATAATTCAAATTTGCTTCGTCACACGGTTTAAACTAAATTACATATACTCCTACATGCATAAATGTATCTTACCACGCAAAACGCATGCACAATTTAATATTGAAATTATTAACAAGATATCTCAGATTTTCATTAATGACTTCATTACACAATCTTTGTTCAAGAGTACCGTATCCATTGTAAGCCATCTAAACTTGTATGATCACATACATGTATTGCATATTGACAATAAATACAATAACACTTTTTAAGCATGATAAATATTTTTTATTAAATCAGGGGAAATAGACCCACGTAAAGAAAATGACGTCAGATGTCCAATGGCATCGCGTACACTGTGCTAAACAAAGGTAGTTTAGACAGCTTACAGCTATCATTGCGGTGAATTATTTCATAATTTATTTAAGCGAAGTGATTGTCTTTGAATCAAGAAATATGATTTAAAAAACAAGATACATAATAAATGTTAGGACATTTACAGACTCATAGAATAATACGTAGGCTACAAAAAGAAATCGCCATGAGTGACATACTCTGAGTGAAATGGATTTTATTTAATGAAATAAATTCCCAGAATTTCACTTAGTATCATAAACTATTACAACGACTTGACAGAGTACATCTCAGATAACAATGCAAAATATTGACAAAATTAAATATCACCAAATATATACTGCGTGACTAGCACGCACACATCCACTACACTTAACAATTGTCTCTTAATTGTACACTTTTGTTTTGAATGACCGTTATATAAAACATTGATTTCCATGTGATGTGATATCTTCCTTGTTCTATTTATATTGTGTTTATTCCAATTAATTTACATGTTTAAAGAAAGAGAAATATTTGGAAACATCTTGACACAGGAAATTAAATAACAAAACCAAAGAATACATGCAATTATTGTTTAATTATTTTAAGTAAGTAAGCCCTGAAAGTGTTTTTGTTGTGAGGACAATGTGTCAAGTGTCTTTTGATTATGTCAACTCATATTTTTCTTGGAATGTTCTTCCTTGGTAATTAAGATCACGATTCAAACAGTGTTTTGCAAGGGGTTCAAGGTTACAAGAACAAGTTTATCAGTGCAGTTTGTACTTCTTCATTACGCTGTAAATATGATTTTGCCGGTTTCTTTTTGCCATGCCAGTTTTTGGCAAATTCAATTCATATTTTTACGTGCCTTACAAATGAAAACTATTTAAAAATTTTACATTACCTTAAAGGTCTAAACTCAATGTGTTTCATTTTTCAATCTTTCCAATTTTCTGTGAAAATGCGTGCAAAGTTTGCAAAATGCCTTGCCATGGCGGACACGGTCTTACCATGGCAGCTTTTTTCGTAAATTTACTATGGCAATTTTGGCATGGCAAACTTTTTTTAATGCATAAAACATATTGAATTTCATTCTAACATGTTAATCGGGGTCCTTTTTTATTTTTTCAATCGAAATCTCGGAATTTTGTAATTTTTCATTCCCAAAGTTTGGTCATGTCTAGACCATGGCAAATACACCTTATTGCAAAAATTTTCAATGGCAATCTTGGAAAAGAAATAACACAATTTTTTACAACTTTCTAAAATAAAAGTTATTTTAAACAACAAAATCCACATCGTGATTATTATGACCATAATCTTTATATTTATTTGGATTATCATCGTTGCCGACGTTATCATCATCATCATCATAATCAAAAACTGTTGATTCAGAAATCATGTTGTATTAATAGTCAATCTCTTGTGCAGCATTTTGTTATTCTGGTTACCTATGAAAGAAAATCGGTTTGGTGGACTGACCAATAAAATTTATGTGTTTTAATCGGTGAAAAAAGGAAACAAACGCAAAATCATCATCATAGTCATATTCATATTCATAATCATTACACAATTGTCTTCACTATCCAAATCTGTATTCAAACCACCTTGATTATCATTATTATATTAAGGGTAGTATTGACCATATCATCTATTATGATATTATGAACTATACAAAATGAAGATAAATTCATTATCATCATCATCATCATCATCATCATCACCATCATTATCATCATCATCTCTTTACTCTTTATTTCAAACATAATACTAAAATATTTTTTAATTGAAGCATCAAAGCATTAAATTTATACAATAAACACTCGAACATACATCGTCACAGACCGGCCAGTAAATATGTTACTATTCTCTGGTTTCTAGTATTTGCTTGGAGAGAGGTTTACTATTTCATGTTTAAAAAGTAGCAGTAAACGCTATCCAAACACTATTATATGACTGAGTGAACCGTTTACCATAATTTTGCTGCTCCTTTAACTTGACAACACCACGCCGAATATTTCTAATAAAAGCTTACAACTGACGGTAATAGCCCAGCACAGGACCACCAGCATATACCAAAAAGGACAGGACACACTGGAAAAGCAACGGAAGGGATGTAACTATAAAACAGAAAATCATAGAAACTCACTAGGTAATTAAGGATGAAAATCATTAATGCAAATTAACGAAAAACCTACAAATGAGCAAGGGTGAAGGAGAAAAGGGATGTAAAATTGAAAAAAAAAATCTTAAGGGAAAGGGGAGATACTTACCGTAGAAGAGATCACTGTATCCAATTACATATAATACACCCATCTTCAGTGCCTTTAACCAAAGAATATCTAATTTACACCAAGAGATACCTGTCCTGAATTGCAAGTAAAATCGATCTTGCTTGTGCTACATAAACCATTACAAATAACGCTGTTTTGAACTGCTAATTTCTTGCGATTCTTTTATGATCTGAATAAGACGAATGAAATATTGCGGAATGACAATATTTATTATTCCTATTATTTTTTATGTTTTTTTTTAAATGAAAATCTAGATTGAACCAGAATTTAATAATAATGATAATAATATTATATGTTTTTAAATATTAAGTTTTTTCTTTCATCTGTGTATTTGCATTAAAATGAATGAAATGTGAAACGGTACGTTCGTTTTCTTTGAAAAAGTCTCTGTTAAACCAGAATTTGACCGTGAAAGTCTTATAGACCCGTTTACCACGCGGTCCGTTGTTATGAAAAGTCGACCGGTTGTAGTATTTTCCCGCGCATGTGCAATCTACGTAGAGCAAAAGATCATCGCCGTACATGGAAATGTACTAGAAGTTTATAGACAATTTTGTGTAAGTTTACAGTAAAATGTTTTAATTACTTGTAAAAAAAGTCGTCTTATGATACTTTTAGCTCTGGTTTCTTGGATAATTGAATTAGTTAGTCCCGCAAATTTTCTTGTATCTATAATAACTTTCAAATCACGATTGTACGTACTTACCGCTGTAAGTCATGCCAAAATTACCTTTTTCCGGGTAACATTACTTAAAATCACGTTTATTTAAGATGTAAGTGTGTGAAAAGGAAGAGAATATTAACCATAGATTTCGCACTCACGACATCTATTTTAGGAGTCCAGTGCTTCAATCATGACACAAGCAACCGTTCGTACATCTTTAACGTGTATTATAAAGGAAGATTTAAATGCAAGAGATGTTTAAATTCTTATACTTGTATACGAAGGTTCTTTTGTCAGATTTCTCAAATATGAAAGACCCTGATTTAATGCATAAATGCAAAAATGTTCAAGTTAATTACCTAAATTCACCATTCCATCGGTTATTTATTAAAATATTCTTAATTTATGGTTATTTATTAGATTATATGAAATTGATAATAACATTGTTGAAAACTGATAAAATTTATTTTTTCGTTATAATTGCGTTTTGACCTATGCGTGACGTGCTACTTCCGTTTCTATGAAATATCGTAACGTGAAAAGGTCTATACACTAATCATCATAAGAGAACGAAAGCTTATAATCCATGTTAACACAGAATTGGTTTATAAATGAATTGAATGAGACGCATGATTTAATGCGGAATGACAGGATTTATTGAGTTATATTTTTTGCGTGAAAATCTAGATTAAACCAGAATTTAATCATAATAAAATATATGTGATTTTCTTTAATTAGTTTTTA
>NW_026863370.1:0-22500 GCF_026571515.1 Ruditapes philippinarum | reverse complement strand
ATGCAAAGGGGTGTAACTGGGTCGTTACACTGAACGTGACTGAGATTTTTTAAACCTCTGATTTCCCTGTATGTATATTTTTAATTTATCGTTTTGTTATTCCATTGAACTGATTTTAATTGATAATGTACCTTTTGTAAACAATGATAACAATAAAGTGCTTGAAATGGCTGATTCGTTCATTTTGACATTTTGCTAAGACATTTCACTTCTGACCTTTAAAGAATACAACGAAATAGACAAAATAAGATAAACTTATCTAAAGATGATAGTTCTTTTGAACTTGTATTTATTAGCAATTTGATATACGTATAATTACCCTTTGTTTGTCCATATAAATATAATGTGATGTTGTTTTATTTTAGGCTCTTTTAGCAATTAAGATTTCCGTTGCTGTTTAAAAAAACTCAAGGCTTTTGTGGATCTTGCAAAATGCAAAATAATCACAGTGTATTATAACGCGTTTAAGACAAAAATAAGCAGTTTTCAATATCTCAAAAGATTAATTAGAGGTGTGGTAGGTAATTATATTATCATTTACAAAGCATTGGTAAAATATTCTATCCTTAACATTGGTAAAATACTTTTATCGCAAAAAAAATTTAATCTAGGAAAATCATATCTAATTTAAATAAGAGAATGTACAAGCTTAATTTGAGGAGCTGCAATCCATTTTACCGTCAAGTTAGATTGGCCTTTTTGCAAAAAAAAGGCCAGTGTCTTTAATGACACTATGAATACATTTAATATGTTTACCTAATAGTACGTAGAGTTTTATGTGTAAAATATCTTCTATATTTGTACTCAATAGATCCTTATTTTACATTTGAAAAGAGACTGTATAGCAACTATTCGTATTGTCAAATATCAAATTAAGCATAATTTATCTTTAAACCAATTCCGTTTTATTTCATACGTTGAAATGGTGCCTAAACAATTGTAGGGCAGTAAGTAGACAATGGTGTTTAATTGTTTAGCAGCACACTGTTAATTCAAGCTAAATGTGTATGAACTATTACACTTCCTGTTTTGTTCTTATGATAATAATGAAAACAATTGAACACATTTGTTTTAATTTGAAATTTATTTCTTTTGCCTCTTGCTATATAAATATATGCGTTTCTTGCAGACCAGAAAAATAAAACAACACATACATGATACACGCTGTAATTCAGTACAACTCCAAGCTGACCGTCCGACAAATAACAAGAGAATTAGTTATACCTTTTCATACACGATACTCTTATTTAGATGGAAAAAGGAAACAGATACAAAATGTTATATTGAACACGTCATGCTCATTTTAATCAAATCTGAAGACATGCAAAAAAGTCACTCATGTTGAAGCATTTGCAGAACAGTTTCCCTTAGCAGTCATCTTGGCTACTTTTAATAACTATGACATTCAGGTCGTTACATGTTAGAAGAAAACCCTTCATTAGTGACGATGGCTTTGGTAACGCCATATTATATAAATCTGTGAAACTTTTTACATGTTACTGTTAAATGACTATCTCATTATTGCCTTTAGAGATACTGTTTATCATATATCTGTGTAAAGAATTTGTTAGACCACTTGTTCTTGTAATAGTTAAATTTACCTATGATATTTATAGGTGTTTTATGCACGATGAATAATCTATGTATTATCATGTTATTAGAGGTATTAGCTAAATATGTATGCAATGCCTTCGTAATGTCTTTGCTCGAATACTTTTTACAAGTTTGCACACTTAACAGTAACACCACTCCGTTTTCATTCCATTGATTTGGATATTAAGCAAAATTTCCTTCCTAGAATCACGGCTACAGATACTCATTAAAAATGACAAATTCATTTCTAACCTGGGTGAACATTTAAAGGCTTTCACAAAACAATTAATTCAATAAAATATGCCGTACATAAAGATCTCACACATTCTCATTTAGATATAAGGTTATTCTTTTATATGAATAGAGAACCCAATTAGTTAAGAAGACAAACTACAAACTGATCTGAAGATAAATAACTGCTGAACCAGCGACTGTATTTGTTGTAAATGTTTCCTCTGATGACATCCCTGAATGTCATCGACTATAATTATCTAAAACGTCATAGGTTGTCATGTCGTCTCTAGAAAACGCATTTAAATCAGCATACTGTTGTGGTAGATTCTCGTATACACGTCCGGTATATTCCTGCATTTCTGTTTCGTATGATTCATTGTTAAAGCTCTCAATTTGGCTTATGAAAATACAAAAAAACAATTTAACGGTATTAAACTATATGAAAACGTAATGTAACGTCAGTTAAATATGTATATCTCCAACTTAAATAAAGGATTATTGGCATAACTTTATTTTGATATGTATGCATGACTATTGACCTTTTAAAATATGTTTTGACGATCTTAAAATAGATATAAAATTGTGTATGTATGTTCTACTGCATTGTATTTACTTACAATGCTTCATCAGTTAAAAAAGTAAAACTTAATGTCATAAATACAAAAAATAAATATTTATTAAAACAGAACAGGAACACATACCTTCTATGTGACGACTTCTTGCATGATTTTTTATCTGTAATATAGAGAATTTTCATAAAATAGCATATTGTATACAAATAAGTGCACACATCAACAAATTGTATCAAAGTGTTGTACATTGTAATTTTTATGCAAGTTTTTTTTATACTGTTTAACGTATTAAACTTAAAACCTTAATTAGCATTGACATGAAATATGCAAATAACATTAATGAGAAATGCTTTACATTGATCAACGACTAATACATAATAGAAGGTGGTTAATTTATGTCATTTTTTTATCACCTAATAAATGTTATGAAGTTTTTTCGCATGAATGTACTAACTGTTTAAAACAATTGCAGTTATCTTTCAAACAACCAAAAAAATTTAGACGTATCAATACATGTTTTTTATTTGGCTGCGCATTTACCTAAATTTAGATTTTATAGTATTAACAAAATTGAACATAAGTATGTGTCTACAATTGTCAAATTATAATCTAGATTAAAACCTAGGATGTTTGATTCCTATGATAAAACCGGAATTAAAAATTCAAAAACAAATAGTTATGTTACAAATTACGATCATCAAAGTTATTGCGACACAGTTACCTGTTCCATTGGTTTTTCGTTTAAACCAAATCACGATGCCAGCTGAAGTACCAATACATATGCCAGAAATTATTCCAAATATAATTGTGGCAGTTTTGTAATCACTTCTGTTCGTAGTATCTTTGCCAACATCAGCACTGGGGTCATCTAAAAAAAGATTGTTTATAATAGAATAAATAATATTTCAGGCATTTTCATTCGAATGGATTAAGAAATGTTTGACAGAACAGTTTGATAATGTTAATTTGTTAGTGGTATTCACCAGTAATAGGTGGTGATTTTACTAAATCAATTCTTTGTTATTTGTTTGTTCAACCAAGAATCAAAGTTATTGTATTCAAGTGTATTGTCAGAGCATGCAAGTTTATGCTCAAATTCATCGAATCCAATTTCGATATGAAAATATCATTAATTTGGAAAGGGTTATTTTGAGATGTAATAGTAATTATTTTGTTTTTTTTTTAGAATAAAAATCAAAATCCAAAAATAAATCAATACACTTAATTTATATATAGTTTTCAGTCATATTGAAAAAAAAAGTTTTAAACTGTGCACTTCAAATATTGGAAAAGAGGAAAGTCTTGGCAGAATTATTTGCTTAAAATGTTCATCTTATAATATCGAGCGATCATAATTAAAACACAACAATCTGTACATTATTATATCATTCAAGATTCACAATGTCTTGTAATCAATACAATACATTCATATAAATTTGAATTAATAAAAACACAACTGTACAACAACTTACTCTGGATAGATTCTTTCTTGAAACAATTCGTTACTTAAAAATCATAAAGGGCATTATTTTGATTAATATCAAAAATCACTTTGATGAAAAGTGATCGTAAGATTTATTTACTTACCTAGGATTTTGATAGACCAAGCTTAGAATCATTTCCGTAATATGAGGTTCATTAATGCAGAGATTTTACAAGTTAAATAATCACCTGTATAATTTTGTTCAAAAATGGAAATTAAGTCTTATCAGTAAATATGGCGCAATAAATTACCAATGTACGTTTAGGTTTTAACAATAACTAATAGTAAACTTTGGTTACTATTCATTGTTAGGTTTAATAAAACTCGGTTCAAGCACTGGTAAAATATTGCTCAAAATAGTAATTTTCCTTAAACATATCTTTTTAAGAAATAAAATGCCAAATCTCAACTATACATACTAAAGTCTAAATACTATTGCAGAAGCACGTTTGTTTACTTATATAATTATACATTCTCACTAAGTTTCAGTTCAAAATATGTAGCATTTGTAAAATACATTGTACTCTTAAATGCCAATTATCATTTAAAGTTACATGCCTCTTGTTAAGCAAATATATTATAAAAATAAAACATGAGAATAATGTTCTAAGATTCAAGTAAAAAATTCAAGAATCAATTAAGAAGTTTCACGCTGTGTGCTATTAATGACTGATTTGGCAGTATTTGACACTATATTACTACAGCGTGACTAACCCATTTAGGGTTATTTTTGCCTATTTTGACATCTGGTTTTGGTAATTTACTTGGATTGTTAGTGCAGTCTGGAATGTATTAATTACTTTCTTTGATCACATTTTCAGTTCATTTTCAATACATTTTCAAGAACAAAAGAAAAAAGTATTGAACAGAGCCAAGCTGCTATAAAAATTACATTAATATAACAAAGCCCCTGGACGAATTTAAGACAGATACTGATCATTACACTCTTCCTTCATGTTAACTTGTCTGCCAAAATTAAAGATTCTGATTCTAAAATACGGATCAGTACTAACTGAATGCAGACCGACAGACGACGCCTTTCAATGTACACTTTCTGATTTCATCGGCCGAAGGGGAAGGGGTGGGGTTAGTTTATTTATTTATTCATTTTTTATTACTTAAGTTTAACAGCGGCACGGGCAGTTACTGGTCATACCGTGCCAAACACTATAAGGCTTAAGTAGAATTAAACATTAAAACACATAGTTTGAAAAATTTAACTTTGTCCAAATTTGATTTCCATCAGCTGAAAGAAGTTTACCTATAAAGGGTTTATAATCACTTTTTTGTAACGATTACTGCCCTTTTTTGAATTTTAGGAATCTTAAGCCAAAACATTTACTTTTATATTTCCTTTGAATTGCTACTTGACTTGGGTCCAATTAATTGATTTATTTGATTAAGTTAGTTTTTTAAATTTCTTCAAACCGCAGAAGGGGTTTCTAAAACATAATGTTATCGGACTTTCGATTAGATTTTAAGAAAAAAATACACAAAAATTAAATAATTTGTCAATAACACCACACTAACTAATAAGATTGATATTTGCAATTAGCAGTTATTCTGTCAAAATATCATATGTGACTAACAACCTGTAGCAGCGATGAAACATCAGTTATACTAATTGACAAGTAACGAACATTGGGTATATCTTTAAATAATAACTTGTAGATGAAGACCATTTGAAAATCTCATCATAATATCTATGATTTGTTCGGACCAATATATTCAACTAAGAACTACCATGTTGAAACCAGATAAGTTACTTGTCTTGTCAATGTTCTTGTTAAATCAGGCGATACGTATTTTAACCTAAAAGCTTTAAATAAACAATTGTTTTCAGTCGTAGAAAATATTCAAGATGAAAGTTCTTCAGATTAAATTTTCATTTCTATATCTTCATGTTTACATTCAAAGAATAAATATGCATTATGTTTGGGCTTAAGCTTTTAACCTGTGCTTGAAAAAACGATCTATTTCTAAGCTTATATTGTTTTTTTTTATTGAAACCGAGCCAAGAATATAGGTTTAAATCTTGTCCCAATACTCATTTACAACCACTCAAAGATCTGACATAGGATCATAAGTATCGTATAATCAGCTTAGGCATTCCAATAAAGATATACCCTATTTTACATGATATGCTTTATCGAGCAAAAAACTTGCAATTGACACCGGTATCCAAACGTCTTGAATATCTATGAAGTGAATATTGCCTAACCAAACTATACTTGTGTTTGACCTGGTGAAATTGGAGGTTCCAGTATTCCCTGTCAGTTGACATCCTAGTTTTTTGTTGAGTGGATAAGTAAAGGCTGTTCAGATTAATTTAGCTGATTGCATCCGTGTGTCAAAGTAACCAATGAACTTGAACATCTATTTTAGTTTGTTATAAAAGCGTTATAGAGTTACTATAATGGTGACAGCGGCGATTTGTTTGTAGCTGCGGCCTGCATTTTTATGACGCTACCAGCCGTCAGACCCACATAAGGTCTTTGTACAATTGTGAATGTCATTGAGGACATTTGATACCGGCATCGTATTCTTTTATTATCTTTAAACCTAGCAATTGTTGAAGGATAATGAGGAGGAATTTTTGTTAGAGTGACATTCACGTAATTCTGCTTATTTTAATTTTTAATTGTCCACAAAACCTAAAGAAAATTTGAAGGAAAGTTGCAGGGGATTTTTTTAGTCAGTATTGCTTTTTCAGGTAAGGCAAAAAGACATGAGATATATTTTATATTGCATAATTTAAAAGAGTGATATTCTTATAATATTGCTTATTGCAGTTACTGTCAGTCACGAAATTAATTATGATATTGTGTAGGTGTGTAATTTAATAAATTCTATTTCGTTAATTGGTTTTCAGTTACGGGGGTCATTGGTACTTTGCACATCCTGTAATTGTCTGATATTTTTAATTATTTGATATTTAACCATAGTATATCGTGATAAAAAATCATGAAAATGGCACTGGCTATGGATAGGTCAGACAGTACAGGCCCCATAACTATACATCAAAGGTTGCAAACAATTTTCTTCTCGGGAGAAGTTGGTTAAAGTTCCAGCGGTAAGTAAGAGTTTTGCTGCTATTCTCCTATCTATAAGGGAGGCTGAAATATCACGTTGAACATATCGCCTGCAATATGTCGTATAAAGTTTACGGGTGAGGAATTAGATAAATAAAGATTTGGAAGGGAAATGGTCCTTGGATAAGTCATTTAAGTCTTTGGATGAGTCATTTTCAGAATTTTTGGAATCAAAGCCTGGGCAGTAAAGGCTGATATGGCCAGATGGTCAGCAGCTGGGGTGAAAAGCATTTCAGTACTTGGGCCTAGAGTAGGTAGACCTGTTAGGTTTATGCAGTCCGTACGGAGAGAACATGGGACCCTATGGAGTGATGATGAGTGGAAGCCATTATCTCATGGGAGATGGGAAACGGTTTATCCTGTAACAGCCAGGTAAAAAGTATCACTAGATACAATGCCTAGGAATTCAACATTTGATGACAATGGCAGCTGGGAGGCTTTCATTTTTAAGTTTTTCAGGTATGCTAAAAGGTGCCAGTAGCGTAATGGGGATAAACAGGATGCATTTTGCTGGACGTGAGAGGGGAAAACTTCAGATCATCATGTAATCTTACATAAAAGTGGTCAATTGCAATCGTATTCTCCTTTATACGCAAAATCTAGAGGCTCGGTTCGGTGACCAAATCTCACCCGAGGCAGCTCAATGTCAATTTCATTGAGCTTTTCAAAACCCGGGCTAAACCCTTGATGATTTTGCAGACAGCAAAGGCAAACTGGTCTTTAAATTGCACAGAGACAATCAAAGTTGAATCTCCCACTGGTTATTCCATTCTCCCGATTATATGGAGACAAATGCTTGGCTCAATGTATGCCTAAATGATCCGTTATCAAAGAAAAAAATCAAGTGTTGAGAAATAGTTTAGTATAAGCCGCCAACTTTTCCCAGGTGAGTAAAAATCACTATAAGAAATTTTATCATGTCGAGAAAGCGGGACCTTTGTAAATCATTGGCGATTAGGTATGCATTAACAATATAACGGTAATTTGCGCTGAATAAAATTGTGAAGACCTTTACCCTCAAAGTTAACGCCAAGCACTGGTTGGGAATTATTGACGAAAACATCCACACGCTCTATGTTAAACAAATATGCGTTGTTGGTGACTTTCAAAGTGAAATTGTAATTTCTGTTGTGATTGTCCACATATTTATTTATCAAAATAAGCTTGTTAAGTGGTATAGTGTAGTTAAAAATCTCACATTGTCCGACATCTGGACAATAGCAACTTTCCGCATTTTGTGGGCAAGAGTTCTGTAAATAAAAAAGATTATCGACTTGGGATGCACTCTAGAATTTCTGTTAATTTACAGGCTTAAAAATTGACAAAATGTAAAAACATTATTTGATCTTATTCGTTATTAATTAATAAAGATAGATGATTAAATTTTACAAAACTTGACTTGATTTCATTACTTGAATATGAAACCTAGTACTTTGGACTTATTTTTTAACTGTTACATTTTTTTTTTATTTTTGTCTCGTGATTCGTCATTATATTGTTAAGATAGAATTGAAAGTTATGACAATAAACTGAAATCAAGAATTTTACAGAATATGATGACTCTTTTGAACACCATTATATATTTTTAATCTAGACATCACCAATTATTACTTGAAATGATGTTAAAGAATGTGTTTCTCTTTAAAGATCAGGAATGATGGTAACAGTAACAATTTTAGCATAAAAGTAGTAAGCCGCCGCTGTCTGTTTAGAAATCTTTAAACTTAAAATGAATTTTATTATTATATATATAATAAATATTATTAAAACTTTAATGAATCGAAAGAAAAAACGTTTTTATATGTCTATATGAAAACAGTAGTTAACGAACTAGTTTTAGTAGCATTAAACGAAACTATATCTTCCTTTGATATGAATACATTATAAGACGTAAGTCTTTTTTTATTTCCTAAATTATTTAAATTAGCTATCATAGTTATATTTCTGCTTACTTCTCTCAGAGATCCTACACTCAGAGAACCTGAAGTTAGTTCTGTGGTGGTATTACCAAATGCCCACTCTATTTGTCTAACGCCACTGTGTGGATCTAGCGCTTCAAACTGCAAATACAGCTTTGAAACATCTGTCATAGTGTCAACTAACAGGACTTTGTTCCCATCTTTAACGAGCCAAGCATTGTTTATATGCGGTACAGATCTGTCAATATGAACTGTCCTGTTTTCAATAAATGTGTTAGAAACAATATCAATTGAACGGATGAAGAATGTGTACGTTTGTCCGTCTTTCACTTTTAAGTCCTTGCAAAATGTCTGGGTTTGAAAATTTGGCACTTTGATCTCTGTAGAAGGGGAGCCATCATTTAAAGTCCAGGAAACCATAGTCTGTATAATTCCATGTACGTTTGGAGTACCTGAAACTGGAAGTTTACCATCGTTTTGTTCATAAATGCCAGTGACTAATCCATGTGGTGCTGGTGCAATTGGCTTCAGCAAAGGATTTTCGAAATAGAATCGGTTGAGAAAATGATCTTTCCAACTAAGACATATGTCATGATGATGAGTCTGCCATTTATAGTTGGTTTGTATCGAAGCTGATGTAAAATAAAATGGTTTATCGTCCCGCGTTTCAATAAAAGACGAATTGTCATACAAGATAAATCGTCGTGCTTGTTTTACATTATCAGCCACATCTTTTACTTCTAAAGTAACGCAGTATAATCTAGGTTTTTCAGAGGTCAGGTTCAGCGGTATTCTTTTCTCTTTGAAATTAACCTTCTTTGTATAAACATTTGATAGGTAATTAACCTGTATGTTGTTTGTTGATACAGTAACCTCGTTTACCGTTATCTGATAACTTTCAATAGAAGATGCTTGGATCGAGTTTCCGCCAGGTGGAAGCGGATCATACCAACCCTTAAAATCAATATCGATATCTGCAGATCGGGTCACACGGTTTTTAAATTGAATTGGATCGTAACTGCAATTTCCCTTTTCTTGGCAGTGCATTGCAGGCGAGATATCATATTTGTAGCAAAGCTGACGAGTGTTTTGGACCTTTCGATAAGGTACTGCATCCGAAATCTTGTGTGTGATTCTATTTTTGCTTTTTAGATACCCACCTGCATCTACGCGGAATTGAAGACATAATCTACAAAAAGAGGCTATTAAAAATAAATCTACTTTAAATAATTCCCGTCAAGAAAATAAACCAACATAGTTCTTTCATACAGATATTTTTGAATTATTCTTGTTCAAAAATACATGTTAAACAAAATTCAGGCAGTAGGAATACAGCTTTATACATTTTAAAGACATACAAATGAAAAGAAACGTAATTGAATCAGAACAATTAAAAATCAAAATAACAATATTTACGCTTGACCATCTTGAAGATCAAAGTTAGAAGAGGTAAAGGTAATATTATCCGAGGTAACGGTAATATTATACGAGTCAAAATGTGTTTGAGAACAATTAACGCTGGAAGAGTTGTCCACTAAACGATTGATACGACTTTCAGTAGAACGCCTTCCTAAAAATAATAAGTATTCAAACGATCAGTTTCAACATGAAGCATTATTTTCGTATTTAAATCAATATTTTTAACTTTAAATGAACGTATATTCAGCCATTTTTTAGTGCTGTTTCTGCATGTAGTATTGCTGTTTAATTGATGCTGATATCAATTTGCAGCAGTTTACACCTCGTCTCGATCTATTCCCCGTCAGTGAAGAACTCAGTGAGTATATGACATTACGTATGTTTTTTTGCATAACAAATCTGTATGTTTATAATACAAATGAAAATCCGGAATACATATTTGTCAAGTATAGTGTAATATCTTTTTTAATATACATGTATGTCTAAATATGCTAAACATACCTCAGATAGCATAATATAGCAGACTCTTATTTCAAGGAAATTCTTACCATCCACAAGGACTTTGACGATATCTATCGAAAAGTCTGTTATACCAAACTTTGATTCGCTGATAAAATCCGGATTCGAAAAGGCTGTAATGTTGACTGTATACTCCGCTGCGAAATCAAATTTGAATGATGACGGCTGGAAGTTACCATACATATCAGCAAGATATCGACATTCCGTAATATTTCTGCTGCTTCTAGCCTGTTTCTTTTCCATATTCGGGCCCGCTACAACCGTTCCACATGTTAAAATTGATGGTAGATTTTTTGGCTGACAAGACGTTTCTCCGCTTTTCTGTATAATTTTGAAATCTTGCGCGCAAGTGCATTCTCTTGTCAGATCTTCATCACATTTTCCAGGCCAACAGTAGTGATTGTTCCATGAGCACAAACCTGTTCGATTAAAACATTCCTTTTAACAGTTATACTCATTAAAGGTCTCGCACAAGATTTTGTCACACGTTTCTATTAATTCAATATATTTTACCCTGTCAAATTTGGGATCAAAATGTTTCACGACAGTAGATTCATGTGATATCATTATAGTTTTCAATTACCAAACAATAATAATTCGCCACAGCAACTAATTTAATTTTTATTTCTTAAAAATTACATTGAAAAAAATATCAATGCAGGTATATGATCACCAGTTGATTGCCTTAATCCATTACGAGGTATTATTTCTACAACTGTTCAGTACTGCAAAATTAAGGCAAACTTATCTTATTTCTTGGAAAACTCTGTGAAACAACTTTATATGAAAGAAGTAGAGCATATGACTTGTCATTACCAAATATATACTTACGTTACTTCTTTTGGTTTATCATTGAACTAAGATTTATTGTATACGATCTTCACCTTTTGATAAAGATGTCGTACGCATAGCAGATAACCATTAGATGAAAATAAACCATATTTATAGTGAGGCTGTTTTGAAATATTTTGCATAGCGACCTTATTTTCACTTACAAATTTGATAGTATCTGTTATAATCAAATACTAAACATATTTTTATTCAGTTGATATGTAAAATAACTTACGTTCACATTTTGTGTCGCCAAATGTTTTCTTGAAGAATATTTTATCGTCATAACACTCAAGACACTTAGTGTTCCATGAAAACGTGCATCTTCTTCTTTTACAGTTATCAATTTGTGGACACGCTGGAAGATACTTTATGTTTAAAAATTTGACGCATCATAATAACGATTATTTCCTATACGTGACGGGAAATTCATATTCATAACATCCTCATTTTTTGTTATATTTCAGTAAGTAATCGGAATTGGGTCAGGATTTCAGCCATTACAGATACTTTTACCTGTTCATTTATATTCGGGCATAAGATTTCAAAATATAGATGGCACGCCAGTAGAAAAGTTCTAGTTTGATCCTCTTTGTATTACAAAAATTTATGATATTAGCCGAACTATAATAGCGTATCAATGAATGGTACTTATGTTTAAGTATTTTTTTATTAATTTAATTGACGCTTCATCCTGAACCAATCACGAAAGTTCCTTTGTTGTGTTGACAAATAAAATAGTATTTGATTGGTAACATTGAAAAAGGTGTCAATAATCTTGAAAGGTTAAAAGTATAAACTTTGAAAGTACGGAGAAAGTTTGTATTATTATTTGTTTTTAATTCACCATGTAAATAAGGCATTTATAAATAAAACAATCCTTTGGCTCAATGTTAGATCTTATCAAAACATTATGTTTATAATCTGCTGATAAAATGAAGGTACAGGACAAGACTTACACGTATTTATCGAAATATTAAGTTACACTGGATGAGCTCAATTATGTAGTATTCGTCGTCAGTCTCTATACTAACAAACATATTTTAGTGAAGTAGGGTTACGGCCAAGTGGATACCTCAACTTTTAACTGATGACCAGAAAAAAAGAGCACGTATCAGTTGCATTCACGGCATGTATGCAATCGTGAAACATGGGTTTTTATTGGATTATTATAAGGCACATTGTACCTCAGATACGAATAAATAGTTTCTTCTTGGAAAGGACAGAAATTATTTTATAACCTTTAAACAATGGAATTAGAGCATGTTACATGCTTATCCCCTGAAGAAAGTAGTGCTAATGTGAAATTATGTGTCATTAAAGTAGTAACATGTAAACAAAGTAGTATATTGACTTCCATAAAAAATACTAAATCACTATAACTATACTGATTGCTAAAATCAATAGAGGCAGAAGTTGGTTCAGATAATTGCCCAATGAGTAACGTTTTGGAAGTTATAACAGGCCACCAAAAATAACACGCTTTTGAGAAATAAATTAAAATCATTTCTGGGGCATAATGGGCCTTTAAAGGGTGAGGAAAGCAAAGTGTCGATTTTTGAAAATGATAAGGATTACCCATGAAAAGCTTTATATATATTTATAGCATATTTAGATGTATAATTAACAATTCCATTTTCATACATTTTTTTTAATGTTTCATCAAATAAATATTGGAAACTTGAAAATGTCGTCCAGGTCATGACAATGAAACAAACGCATTACATAACAATGAGCTAAAACAGTATCATTTCGAGAAATAAGTAAGACATATAAAAGCTTTATGAACAAAGTAGAATCATATGTTTGATAAGAACCACCACTAGCTATAAACCGTTTTGAAATTCAAAATACAAAAAAAGGTTGGTATCAAGGACACTTAACCTTGCTCGTCGGTTAAAACATATTGAAAATCGGAAGTTTCACTGTATGAGCCACTATAAGATATTTTAGGAATGTTATTTTTTACAACGTATGTAAATGTTCTGCGCAATAAACTACATTAATCCTTTGTTGACTTTTTTGAGTACCGTTTCAACAATAATTATGTATTATGACGTTTTGAATTTAGGTTGATGTCAAACAATTCCCATTTTATTGTAAATAATAAAATTTCATTTAAAAATAATTAAAGAAAAACACACGCAATTTATCCATCCGTTACGATCATTGTAAATGCATGTCAAACATTTATTCAATTGAATTGACCCTTTTAGAATTATTTTAAATCTCATGAATTAAAATGAATATAATAAACATTAATGCACAGACATAACGTACTTCAAAACAGTAAACAGCAATAAATTAAAAGACCCGTGATTGAGGAGGTATCAGCAAAACTGGTGAGCAGGTGCATTTATATAAAAAAATATAGAAAGGTTATCATTATATCAACTTAGTTAATAAAATGTAAATGTTCCTTGTTGAAAGCAACCGCTAAACGACTCGGCTTAATCTTTGCTAAAATACAAATGTGAATATCTATTATGTACATTACTTTTTTCTTATCAATCATTCTACAATTCAATCTAAAATGCTCTTTATGATATATTTACGCTAAAAAGAATAAAAAGGTATTTATCAAACATAATTGTTAAAACTTTTAAACGTAGGCGATATCAATAATGCAAGCATTTGACATAAAAGACAATCGCAAACTGCGTAAATAAGAGCTATATCTTTTACCATGTATAGTATATTTTTATTTGCAATACATGCATTTAATAAAAATACGATCTATTAAATGATTCTAAAGTCCATGCTGGTAAGCATTAAAGAAACTCAGAGAATACTTAAAACAAAATATGTTAAATTATATTGGATTCCAAGTCATGTAGGTATACGAGGAAATGAAAAAGTAGATGCTTTCGCTAAACAATCATTAAACTTTCAACAATCTGACTTATTGTTACCTGCTTGTGATTTTAGACCGGCTATAAACAAACTCATATCATCTGAATGGAAAGCAAATTGGGACAATGCCGTTTTTAATAAACTTAACGATAATATAAACCCTTCTCTTGATGTGTCACCATCTCTATCTCTGTCAAACCGCCATGATCAAACAGTTCTTCTTCGATGCCGAATTTGTCACACTAAAATTACTCTCTCTTATCTAATGAACCTTTCTGTGTAGCTTGTAATGTCAAACATTTTCTTCTTGAATGTCATGAGTGTTCACAGGCCCGTAATAGAACTCTTTAATACAATTCCATCATTATTTGAAAGAGATAAACTTGTACTCTAGAATCTAATTGACTCATTTTTATTGTCATTTACAAACATTACATAACATTTTAAGCCTATTATAGCATTTGGCACGATATGGCCAGTTATGTGTTGACGTTCCGTAAAAATCCAAACAAACAAACAATTTCAGAGAAGCTGCGAAATTAATTATATTGTTAAAATTTTACAGTCTTACCCATATATCATTATTACGATTGCACTCGTACAATATGTTTATTATATTTAAGTGTCTCATTAATGTACACTGTTTATAAACATATAAAATTCAATAATCAGTGTACATTGTCAATCTTTAAGATATATAATATACTAAAAAGAATCACTATTAACATGAATAAGTCTAAAATACACAAGGTTGCTTATTAAAAATGTTCACCAGTATCAAAAAAAGAATCGACTAAGTAAATTAAATAATGGGGGTAATAAGATCACTTTTATGAAACGGAACTATTTGATATAACAACATTGAATTTTAAATAAACAAGTTTCAAATGATTATTTCAAGTATTTTCGTAATTATTATAGTATTCCTAAAACACAATCTAGTTTTTTGAAATAAATGCCAATGGTATAAAACCAGATTTATGTATTTAGTATATTAGCAAGTTTTTACAAAGTGTATCCAATTTTTATCAAGGGCTGAGAAGGTATCAAACTCATTGTCTAGCTTCCATTCCCCTTGAATTAAGTCATAACCAATTGCATCGTAGACGGAAATGTAATAATACATATTTTTTATCATCCATTATGTTTTGACAACGGGAACACAATCATTGTTTCTAAATCAAATCATTATATCGTCCTAGCTCTATACCATCTTAGTTACTGTTTTAAAAATATCCTTATATGTTTTGTGCTATGACAATTTGTTACATTCGTTGTCATGTCGGTATGACTTTTGGCTGACAGTGCCATTTAGGTGCTTTAGGCAAAACAATTATTACATTTGTATCAGATTATCAAAAGTGCGGCCTCATTCTGTATTGTTATAAACGTTACTATTGAGGTTTGGAGTACTAACCCGATGTGGTTTTGAAATAATTTATTTTATTGCCTGAAGCTTCTACTAAGTTAAATAAATCTCATCATTTAAAAGTGCTGTGTTTGAATACAATATCATTTGTTTGGACATATTAGTATTGCTTTTTATAGTTTTAGGTCAGATTATTTTGTAGATATCACCCCAAAGCTTCAAAGACATATTGTATTGAAGAAACTATTATATAAATGTACTTGAATGATAAGCCATATTACGTTACATAATGTTATTAGAAATTATTAATGTCATTGTATCATATAATGATATCCTTTAAATTAACACTGCTCTGTTTTGTAGGCCTTTGATAATATGCGAAGGTAATAATAAATTTTCAGCCGAATACAAGTTCCTCCAAAGCCTTCTTTATCTCTAAAATTAAATAAAATGCTAGATTATGAATATGATATATATTTCATGTGAATTAAATTTGTATGTGAACAAATTTTCTTACCCAAAAGATAAGTATTTTTGTACTATACAAACAAGTGAACATCAAGAATATATCAGATAAAGTGCGCATCGGATGTGTAAGTATAAAGTGTGAGAAAAAAGTAAAAACCTGAAAATGAACATTATTAGGACAGAGAGAGACATTAAAAACTTCAAGTCATTGTAAACATGTTTTTATTAGTAAGGATGAAAGAAAGATTTAAAAGTAACAAGCAATTATCATAGTATTGCAAGCAAGCCATAAGTCCCCTACCAGTTAGAACACCAGCAACATTCAGAAGGGTTATTGGCCATTCACTAATGTTTCATTTTTTCTCTATTTTAAGTAAATTTGTTGGAAACGTTCTTTAAAGGGATCACAGGAAACAGTTTTTATGAACAGACAGACAGACAGACGGGCTGTAGGACACTATATAGTTAATATTTGAAACATCCCTGTTAACAAAATATAACATTTTTAAAAGAAAAATTCTTAAAGAGGAGATAAGTCTTGAAATAAAGGTGCAATTTCATAAAAGTGTTCAGCTCTTTTTGACTAATCACAAAATTAATATTGTTATATTTGCCATGTTTAAGCATATTTGTTACCATGGCAACCCATTTTTTCAAAATAGGAAGAAAAGAGACATGCATAATCTCCAGACTGGCATCTACCCAAATGTTAAGTTTCATAAAAATATTTCCAGTACTTTTTGAGTTATCACTGGATCCAGTTTATATGTAAAATTTGCCATATTTTCAGTCCATTTGTTGCCATAGCAACCAGAATTTTCAACATAGGAAGAAAAGAAAACGACATGCATAATCTCCAGACTGCTATCTACCCATATTTTAAGTTTCATAAAATAATATTTCCAGTAGTTTTTGCGTTATCACTGGATCCAGTTTATGTGTAAAATTTGCCATATTTTCAGTCTATTTGTTGCCATAGCAACCAGAATTTTCAACATAGGAAGAAAGGGAAAAGACGTGCATAATTTCCATACTGCCATCTATCCATATATCAAGTTTCATAAAAATAGTTTTAGTAAATTTTACGTTATCGCGGGATCCAGTTTTGTGGACGGACGGATTGACGGACTGACAGACAGACAGACAGACGGACGGAGGGTAAACCTAAAGTCCCATCCGGTAAACCGGTAGGGGACTAAAAATACAGCAAGACAACTAATACTGTATCTTAACTACTGCCTGTATGTATTGATCTACATCAGGCAGGGTGCCGTTGTACCTTTGGAGCTGGTTTCAAAGTGTGATACAGGAAACGAGAACTTATGGTAGTCTGATGTAACTTGTATTTTCTAAGAGAGAGGGGATGCATATGTCTAGTAATCCTAGATGGAGTTTTAATGTAGGAAGGAAGGCTAGTGGCTACTAGATTAATATAAATTAAAAAGAAACCATAATAAGCCTAAAGCCTAGCCTGCGATGCTCGAGAGAACGCAAGCCGAGATCGTTCGGCATGGCTGAAACTGATGACAAAGGGGAGTAGTCGTGTTTTACCCAGCGTATCGCTCGTCTTGGGACCATCTCTATATTTTGGATGTTTGACTGTGTGTAAGGGCTCCAGACAGTTGACGCATATTCTAGTTGGGAGACTTCATAGGGACTTATAAGCTGGTTGTTTTACTTTTTCATTTTGTGCATTGATATTTGATTTTATAAATCATAGGGTTTAACATGCATTTGGTGTAATTCTTGAGATGTGTGTGTGTGTTGTAGTTAAGGTCTGTGGACAAGTCAAGGGTAAGGTATTTTGAGCTTGGAACTAATGTTAAAGCTTGGTCATGAAGGAAGTACTTCTTTCTGATGCCTTTTTTTGTTTTAAGTGATGTAAAGGACTTGGCAATGTGAGGGGTTGAATTCCATGACCCACTACCTTTCCCAGATTTGCATCTTATTGAGATCCTCCTGTAGGGATTGTGAGTCTGAGGATGAGTTTATAGTAATGTTATCCACAGTGTCTAATCTGCAAAGAGGCGAATTTGAGACTTGGGGACAGAAGATGGAAGTTCATTAATATAGATCAGAAAGCAGAGTGGGCCAAGGACAGAGCCCTGGGGGACGCCAGAATTAACAAGGACTTCTGTAGAGTCTTCATCATCCAGGACAACAGGTTGGCTCCGACCTATCAGAAAAGAACCATTCCAATTAGGAATTTGTGTGGAGACACGGTTTTCCTGAAGGTTAAGAGGTAATTGACGGTGATTTACTTTATAAAAGGCTTTGCTAAAGTCAAGAAGAATTAGATCTGTTTGTTTGCCTGCTAAGATGTTGTTGACAAGGGAGTCTGTGTGTTCAATAAGCTGTGTAACACATAAACGTTTCTCTCTAAAGCATGCCGAATATCGAAAAGACTGTTGTGATTACTGAAGTGTGAAGAGAGATGTGAAGCGACAATGTGTTCAAGCATTTTGCAAAGAATACAAATTAATGAAATCGGCCGGTAATTGGCTGGATAGGGCAAACATTGGCTTTGGTGCAGTCAGAGGGAATTGTACCGGAGGATTAAGAATTTTTAATAGGATTTTGATGATATCTGTGATTTCATTCCTCAGTTCTTTGAGAACAACTGGTCGAATAAGTTGTGGGCCTGCAGCTGTGTCTATGTTTAGATTGGCAAGAAGTTTCAGCACCCCGTTTTTACTGACAGATATATCATCCATTTGAGGGTAATAACAGTATTTTGTGGGGTCAAGATAATAGAGTGTTTGCAGGTAAATTTGTTTTAGAGACAGTTGTGAGGAAAACGCCTGTTCAGTATATTGACCTTATCAAGGATTGTTGTTTGGTCTTTGAGAGTTGTTGCATTTTTGGAATCTTGTTTAGAATTTTTTTAGGTGAGATTACAGTTTTTTAGTAGAAAACTGAGTTTGATTGTCTATGGGATCATTCTCATCACGTTCTAGTATGCGTTCTAAGTGTTGGTGAAAGATGTTTGTGTCTCCTTGAAAAATGTGACATATAGGGGTTACTTTTGTCGGCAGTGTCGGCGTCGTTGTCGGTGTCGGCATCCCCTTTAGCTTGTCCCGAGCATTAGTCAGTTACTATTAGTCGGATTTACTTCAAACTTGGTATGCATGCTTCATATAATAACCCGAAGTGCACAAAAACCGGTACGCTGCACTTTTAATTTTCGAGCTATTGCCTTTTGTTAAGTTTCATACTTTATTTTTGTCCGTGCCATTTCTCCTAAAGTATAAAAGCTTTGGACATAAAACTTCATAGGATGATAGATCTCATTAAGAAGATGTGCAGTGCACAAGAGCCGGTTCTCTGCACTTCTGAGTTTTTGAGTTATAAACTATAACTTTGCATTTTTTTGAGTTATTGCCCTTTGTTAATTTTCATGTTTCATTTTTGTCCGGGCCATTTCTCCTAATATAAAAACTTTGGACATGAAACTTTAAAGGAGATAGATATCATTGAGATGAAGTGCACTGTACTTCACCGGTTTCTCTGTACTCCATGATTTTTGAGTTATTGCCTTTGTTAATTTTCTAACTTTATTTTTGTCCGGGCCATTTCACCTTAACCATAAAAGCTATGGACTTGAAACTTCATAGGATGATAGATCTCAATAAGAAAAAGTGCAGTGCACAAGAACCGGTACACTGTACTCCATGCTTTTAGGGTGACTGCCATTTGTTAATTATAATTAACTTTAATTTTATTAATTATATTAACTTTATTGTTGTCCGGGCCAATTCTACTACACTTTAAAAGCTATTGACTTGAACTTTCATAGGATGATAGATCTCATCGAGAAGAAGTGCAGTGCACAAGAACTTGTACTCAGTACTTCATATTTTTTTTAATTATTGTCATTTGTTAATTTTCTGACTTAATAGGCTTGTCCAGAGCATAACTTGGTCACAATAATTTTGATTGACTCCAAATTTGGTATGTTAGCTTTTTTGCATTGACCTGAAATGGTTAAGAATTTAACACAGAGTCCTCCATTTGATCTATCAGTGTAAAACTTTTCCATGGTATTTTTATTTTTGATAATATAACAGTTATTTTTTTTAATCCTGATGTTACATTGTTACAATCAATTCAAATGCCACTAAAGTTAAAGGTACATTTACATTGTAAATGCAGTGCTTCAGAAGAAAATGTCTAAACGAAAGCCATATTGTTCACAAGGCGACACATCCAACT
This sequence comes from Ruditapes philippinarum, assembly GCF_026571515.1. Taxonomy (NCBI): domain Eukaryota; kingdom Metazoa; phylum Mollusca; class Bivalvia; order Venerida; family Veneridae; genus Ruditapes; species Ruditapes philippinarum. The sequence continues at coordinate 1,936 of NW_026863370.1, read as the reverse complement.
CGCTGAGTTTTAGTTTAATTTGAGTTTTGATGAGTGCTTTGTGGCTTTTGAATGTGTGTATTTGTTCATGATTTGATTGATGTTTTTTTTAGTTTTTGGTATAGTCATTTTCTCATGAGTTTTTTGATTGAATTTGTTATCCAGGGTAGGGATTTTTTAGATCCTATTCTTTTTATTGGAACAAATTTAGCGATTCCAGTTTCAATTGCAGATTCAAATTGAATCCATTGTTCTTCAACTGAAAGTGTATCTACTTTGTTTGGACAAGGAAAATTTCAAATATTTTGGCTAAGTATCTGCATATGAGTTTTAAATTCAGGGCAGTTAGCTTGTTTGTTGATTGGACAGTTTCTTGGGTTTTTTTTGAGAAAAATTGGTCTTACTTGTGCAGTTGTTGTGATGATGTCATGATCTGATATTCCTGGGATTATTTTTGTTTTGTTGACAACTGTGTAGTTAAGATTTAGAAGAGATCCAAAATATTGTCGTGTCTTGTGTTTTCATTTACCATTTGAGTAAGGCTATGATTTTCGTTGACTTCAAGGAATTTATCAAATGTGGAATTTGAACTAAAGCCACATTGGTAAGAATAATTCTGTTCGGAGCACCATGTAAGTTTTGGAAAGTTAAAATCACCCAGAATTATTTTTGTGCCTTTAAGATTTCTTGTTTAGAATAGTGGTTTTTCAAATTCAAGTGACACTGTACTTTTAGTGTCGTTTTCATGTGGTTTATAGTAGGATGCGATGTAAAATGGTTTGTTACCTTTAATTTCTACCTTTGCCCATACAATTTTACAGTCAGTGCTTATGTTTGGTTGTTCAAATAAGATAAAGGTAATTTTACAAGTATTAGCGCACCACTTCATTTTATTGTTGTCTGTCTTTTTTTGGTAGACTGTGTACCCTAGGGATGTTGGAAAGATTTCATTTGTAAAGTGCTCCTTTTTCAGCCAAGACTCTGTTATGGTGACAACATCAGGGTTTAGAGCAAGGATCATACTTTGAAATTCATGCTTTTTGTTCACAATGGAAGGACAATTAACACAGATAATTTTAATTTTTGAAAAATAATTGTGAGTTTGTGGTTTGGATGTACTAGTGTGGGGATTTGGTGACACATTTGTATCTGAAAGACTTAAAAAATCTAGTTTGAGAGGTAATGGATAGTATACTTGAACTGGTGTTGGAATGATTTAAATTATTACACAAAGTGCATGTCCATGCAAAGGATACTTCAGATTCTGACATTTGTTGATAACATGTGTTTTCTATGTCTTGGCATAATATGTGGAACAACGTGCCACAGCTGTCACAATTGACAAAGGGATCATCATCAGTTACATGGAAGCCACAGCTTCCACTAGGAAAAATGAGGGCCAGGATAACTCTCAACATTGCAGGATATTGTCAGTAGTAGGTTGACCAGGTGGCTGAAATTCTTATAAGTATATATATTTCATCTGTTTTTTTATATATATATTTGAATCTTGTTTTAAGGATTGTTTACGATCAGACTACATGAATACAACTTGGAAGGGTTGAATGTATTTGGTTGGTTAAAAAGTCTGGGGTAAGGTTATGTGTTTTCATTTTCTGGACCCTGAGTTACTCCAAAAAAGTGTAATTGCACATGCTACAATGTAACAAGAAGCATAAAAACCGGTAAGCATGTCTTGAGCTGGTTGTTTATATCAATATTCTAGGTAATTTTAAAACTGAAAGTTGATATGTGAACTGTGTAGGTCAAGGTCAATTTTGGGAAATTGGGGAAAAAAACCTACTTACAGTTAATCCTGTGAAATACTAAAAATATCAATGAAAGTACTAGTATGTTTCAGTTTTCTATCAAATCAGGTCAAGAATAACCAATATTATTCAACAAATGATGTGTTAAGAAAAATTTAGAAGAGCTTTGAATTTAGGTGTTAGCGAAT
>NW_026863369.1:0-34269 GCF_026571515.1 Ruditapes philippinarum | reverse complement strand
GCATGTATTAAATTTTTTTGAACTTTTGTTATTGAGGGTAAAAATGTATAGAACCAGGTTGAATTTGCATGGTTGTGCAGATTGGCCGTTGAAAGGCTAATAACTATTGGTTCTCACAAGTTTAGGACCAAATTGGTTATTTTCTTGTTGATGTTACTTTTTAATATTTCTTGTTTAACAAAATTCTTTTGAATTTTTTTAATGAAACTAAGTTATATTTATATAACTGGATGTGTTAAAAATGTAATTGTTTAAGCTGGATAAATTAACATTAGGTTTAATAAGGATGTTTTTCAGTATTTTGATAGTTAAAAGACTAATGTAAATAATATAAATAAAATATGAATTAATAAAATACTACTTTAATACATTGATTGAAATGATTCTCGAAATATTAATGGTGTTTTAAATTTTTTGATAAAATTTACAGTTTTTGAAAATATCAAAATATGACTGAAAGTAGTCAGATTATATTTGGACCCATATGAATTGCGTACATCATAAAATAATTGAAATTTTTTTAGCAGAAACACTGCATATAATATGTAAAATGTACAATGATAAACAAATAGCCTGTAAATGTATGCAATACTATCTTCAGAAATGAAAAATAATTGAGAAATTTAACATGTTAATTTTCAACATAACATAGTGATAATATGATGTGATAATGTTTTGAAAAAGATCTTAAGATATTACATGGCAGAAATCAGTAAAAATTAAATTAAAACATTAAACAAGTATGAAATAAATTGAAAAAATTGTTTGTTTTGCAAATAAGGTCTGACTGATAATTTAATATGGTGTTTGAAAATATATTCGGATCTAAAACAGAGAAACAAATGTCCTATTGTGATAGAAATGACAGCGTTGTTTAAATATGTTTCAGTTTGAAGGCGTACCAACATATCCTGACCCGGGCAGATTTTGGCGTATTGTTGAGAAGTACAAGGTGTCCAAGTTTTACACAGCACCTACAGCTATAAGATCATTGATGGGATTTGGTGATGAACATGTTGTCAAGTAATTACAATTCTTTAACACAAACAATTCTTTAATTGTGTTAATTGATTTGTACAAACATTGACAAGTTGTTGTTAAATTTAAAAAAATAGCCCCTAACTTGATTTTGATAGGAAGACATAGCATTGTCTAACAAATACAATATAACTTGCTATTTATATACAGCCATTATTCATCTTTTTTAAATGTTAAACATTTTTGACTATGTAGATTTTAAGTTTTAAGAACGTCTTAACTGACACAAGATCTTAGTTTTATTTAATAGGGTACTAGAGATAAAGTACATCTTATGTTGATAGCATCCCTTGATATATAAAAGGTGATAAAAAAATATCCCTTCAAACTGAAACGGATACCTGTTAAATTTGACGTAAGAAATGCCAGTTAAAATTTTGTAGCACCTTTGAAAATTTGAAATTTTATTAAATTCTTACAATTTAAGTTTACAGCTATAAAGTTTTAAGGGTAGATTTTCAAGGCTGAGAAATAATTCATTTTAATTGATATTTTAGATATAATAGAGATTCTCTAAAAGTGATAGCAACTGTAGAGAACCTATTAATCCAGAAGCTTGGTTGTGGTATTACAATGTGGTCGGCAACAAGAAATGCACTGTTGTGGACACATTTTGGCAAACTGAAACTGTAGGTGTATTTTAAATATCTAAATTTATGTTTAATGTAATTTGTTTTCATAAGCTAGAAAATTACAGAATTATTTATAGTGTATTGTTTGATGAGGAAAACTTTATAGTCATTGTGATATGTAAAGCTTGTAAAGGTTTGCCACACTGTAAATGTCAGATACAGAATGTTGTTTTTTTGCAATCATATACACCATAATCAAAGGTAGTCAGGGAATGCACTTGGGTTGACAGCCTCACATTGTTAATTTGTTTTTTTTGTTTTTGTTTATTTTCATTACAGTATATTAGCACTTAATTCAAACAAATAATCTGATTGAGTGTAATGTATGTTCTAGCTAATAGATGAATGAATGTACTGGAAATCCTCAACTGTCACTTAATTCAAAATTAATATTGATCAGCAAACTGTAGATACTGCAAGCCATGTATCTTTTCCAGATGTTACATCATTCTGAACTTTTTGTAAATATTTAATAGGAGAAAATGTTTCATTTTCATTGTCTTGTTTTCAAAAAGCTCTTACTTGAAAAACTGTTACAATTGATCTTTTAATTCATTTATGTTGTAAGTTGATGTTAATATAAATGTGAGCAAGCTGTTCTTTGTACCTCATGGTAAAGACAATTCAGTATGAATGAAAACTTCATTTAAGAGGAACATTCTAATCTTAAGCTTTTAAAGAATTAAAAGAAAAAATAGGCTGTCCTTCTTGCCCAGGCATCAATCTTAGCATTATAATTTGTTAAAGATTTTGCATGCAGATTTGAGTTTCATTAACTGCTGATGGTATTCACTAGAAGCTTATGATATATACATTTATTTGGTGTGTTAATGTACTGTAAATTAATTTCTAGAATACTAATTCTTGAATGGATTATTTGTAATTAATTGTAATCTGAGTAAAAATGCTCTTGCATTGATGATTCTGTCAATGTGTTATTATATAATTACATATATTATTATAGGGAGGACATGTTATATCACCTCTACCTGGAGCCACACCCACAAAACCAGGATCTGCTGTGAGTAAACTATATGATGTGTGTTGTTTTCTAAAGGAATCTATTGACTCCATGTAATCTTCTTCAAAATAAAGAGTCTGTTTCAGGAAGAAAATGAGTATTAATTATATTAAAAGTTATGTTTACAATAAAAAACATATCTAATTTATATAATGTCATATTTATAACATTGTTATTTTTGAATAGCAATGCATAGATAGTGCAAAGTTTTTTTTGTTCATTATCAACTGTCTAATTTTATGATAACTATATGTTTATAAGCATATATGATTTCAGACATTCCCATTCTTTGGTGTTGTACCTGTAATACTAAATGAGGACGGTACAGAAGTGCAGGGAGATGGAGAGGGATATATTGTAAGTTCACTGTCATTTTTTACCTTGATTAATATTAAATGTAACTTAAATGAAACCTATTTTTTATCTTTTGTTTTTTAGCTCACCTGTCACAAAGTGACAGGGTGAGCTTTTGTGATCGCTTTTCGTCCGGCGTCCGTCCGTCCGTCGTCCGTCCCTTAACTTTTGCTTTAAATGACATCTCCTCATAAACCACTGAGCCAATTTCATCCAAACTTCACAGGAATGTTCCTTTGGTGGTCACCTTTAAAAATTGTTCAAAGAATTTAATTCCATGCTGAACTCTGGTTGCCATGGCAACCGAAAGAAAAATCTTTAAATATCTTCTTTTAAACAACCCTAAGAGCTAGAGCTTAGATATTTGGCATGAAACATCTTCTAGTGAGTGTCTACCAAGTTTGTTCAAATAAAAGCCCTGGGGTCTAAATTGGCCCCGCCCCAGGGGGTCATTGATTTTCCCTATATGCATATAGTAAAAACTTAAAAATCTTCTTTTAAAGAACCCAAAGAGCTAGAGCTAAGATATTTGGCATGAAACATCTTCTAGTGAGTGTCTACCAAGTTTGTTGAAATAAAAGCCCTGGGGTCAAAATTGGTCCCGCCCCAGGGGGGTCATTGATTTTCCCTATATGCATATAGTAAAAACTTAAAAAGTCTTCTTTTAAAGAACCGTAAGAGCTAGAGCTAAGATATTTGGCATGAAACATCTTCTAGTGAACGTCTACCAAGTTTGTTGAAATAAAAGCCCTGGGGTCAAAATTGGCCCCGCCCCAGGGGGTCATTGATTTTCCCTATATGCATATAGTAAAAACTTAAAAAATCTTCTTTTAAAGAACCGTAAGAGCTAGAGCTAAGATATTTGGCATGAAACATCTTCTAGTGAACGTCTACCAAGTTTGTTGAAATAAAAGCCCTGGGGTCAAAATTGGCCCCGCCCCGGGGGTCATTGATTTTCCTTATATGTGTATGGCAAAAACTTAAAAATCTTCTTTGAAAAAACCCAAATAGCTAGTTTAGATATTAAGCATGAAACATCTTCTAGTAAGTGTCTACAAAGTTTGTTCAAATAAAAGCCCTGGGGTTAAAACTGGCCCCACCCCAGAGGTGTCATTGTTTTTAACTATATGTGTATAGTAAAAACTTAAAAAATCTTCTTTTAAAAAACCCAATGAGCTAGAGGTTAGATTTTAAGCAGGAAACATCTTTTTGTTGGTGTTTACCAAGTTTGTTCAAATAAAAGCCCTTGGGTTAAAATTGGCCCTGCCAAAGGGGGGGGGGAGGTCATTATTTTTCATTATATGTGTGTAGTAAAAACTTAACATCATGAAACATCTTCTAATGGGTGTCTTCCAAGTTTGTTCAAATAAAAGCCCTGGGGTTTAAACTGGCCCCGCTCCGGGGGCCTATATACAGGTGAGCGACCTCAGGGCCATCATGGCCCTCTTGTTATATGAAATTTTACATGCAAGTACCATCAAGGCTATTATATAATATTTTAATAGCACATCCTGATTAAATGTTATATATTTTATATGTGTAGGTGTTTAAACAACCATGGCCAGGTATAATGAGAACAGTTTATGGAAATCAACAAAGATTTGAGACCACCTACTTCAAGAAATTTCCAGGCTACTATACAACTGGAGATGGTGAGATCTTATTTTATGTTAATGTCCAATGAATTATATTAAATCTTATTATTTATGTTTGCTTTATAAAGCAGAATTGATGCTTCTGAAATATTGGCAAGTTCGATATATGACCTATTGAATTTTTTTTATTTTATGTTATATATTTTTCCATCATGTTTTATAAATGTAAAGATTGGTATCTCAACTTTTGTGAATCAGATAATGTTGTGGTTTTTTTTGGTCATTTTGACATGCTGTTATCTTTTGATCTTCCTTTCTAAAAGCTATAGATTGTTTACAATGATATTTGATTAATGGTATATAAGTAAAGTTCCAAAAAGTTTTCATAAAATGAGTATGCTTAAACTGGAATGTTTTTGATAACAATATATGACCATGCTATCTGTCACTTATGCTCTTAGTTTGATAATATAATACATTAATTCGTGTATTAACATATAGGTGGTCGACGTGACAAAGATGGTTATATATGGGTGACAGGTCGTATAGATGATATGGTAAATGTATCAGCTCATTTACTTAGTACAGCAGAGATAGAATCAGCTTTAGTTGAACATAAAGCAGTAACAGAGGCTGCTGTTGTCTCGCATCCTCATAGAATTAAAGGAGAATGTACATACTGCTTTGTTACACTTAAACAGGTATATACACATAGTGATATATAATCATTTATCTACTTAAATCAATTTATTACATGTTTTGCAGTAGATTACTGAATTATAACGGTTAATTATATTCTGATAATTTCACAGTAATGATTACCAAATATAATTTCACAGTAGCCGAACTATATTTGGCGTAAAAATAAAATATTTATCATTAATGAATGTTTTTTTCAGCGGAAATGTAGTCAATCATATTAAAAAATGTACGTGATAACTGTAGTTCGTAAATATTTACGAACGTTGTGCTGAAAAACATCTAAAATCTAAAAATAATCATGGAATTATATTTTGCTTCAACATTGTGACGTCATTATTTGATGACGTCATGAAGATAAGAGCATGACGTTACGTGGCAAAAATCAGTAAAATGGTGTAAAAATCGTTAAAAAATCATGAAATAAACAGAAAATTTGTTTGTTTTACATGTAAGATCAATTAATATTTCACTCGTGAACCCCAGCTATTATATTTTCACTCGTGGCTACGCCACTCGTGGAAAATATTGCATCTGGTGTTCACTCGGTGAAATATTTTTCGATCTTACACTGAAACAAACAAATATCCTCTATTTAATGTATATTGCACACATGGCTCAAGAAATGTAAGAAATGTACCATTACCAACCTAATTGTGCTGCTAAATGTCTCAATGTTAGACTGTCCATTTTGAAGGCGGTGTATGACATTTTTATGTAGTGAAGGAATTATATGTTAAAGAAAGCAGGTTAAAGGTCAATGCTTGAAATAAAATATTTATGCAGCAAGATAAGATTTGAACCTAAAGTCAGATCACTGTAAGAATGATATAATAATGGTATAAGTGAAAATGAATGTTTAGTTGTTCAAATGATAAGGTAGCATTTTAAAATTTGGAAATATGGTCATAATTAGATTATTTTGTTGGAAAGTACCGTTTTTATAATTAATATAGATTATACTTGCTATTATTACAGGGTTTTACATTCACTGCAGACCTCTTACATGAACTACGAGCTCAAGGTGAGATTTTTACTTATATTCTCTGTTACTAATGTATGACATGAAAAAGACTTTTAACGCTTGAAACATATAAACATATGCATCTAAAGGTTCTTACATCAGATAAGTGTTTTGAATAAAATAAAATCATTTAAGTTTCTATTGATAAAATCTGTTTCATTTATTTTGTCAGATATTTGGCAAGTTCTTATGATATTATAATTTAATTGTGAATATAAGTCTAGAAAGGTGTTGTTTTTTTTTTATCAGAATGCCTAAAAAATAAAATAACAAAAGAAAACCCAAAAAGCTTGTAACAAATGATGTTTCCATACATTCTTTGGGGCTTTGTATCTAATGTTTTGCTGTTAATGAAGTATGATAAGATAAAATCTTAAAAAAAGTCTGAAATAGTTTTGCGACCTAGTCATGTTGTTCTTCTTATCTCAAAATAAAACCTATAAGAATTCTAATTTATTTACAGTGAGAACAAAAATAGGACCATTTGCTTCACCTGACTTCATTCAGGAGGCACCAGGACTTCCTAAAACACGATCAGGAAAGATTATGAGACGTGTATTACGGAAGATAGCTGTAGGAGACAAGGATATAGGTGATGTGTCTACAATGGCTGATGAGACTGTTGTAGACAAACTTTTCCAACTAAGACCTGCCGATGCCTAATTTGAACTCTTTATTTGTAGTTAAACATCAGGTTTTAACATTTGTGGGTAAACTAGCATAATACCAAACAAAACTGAACAGTTATTTTATGCATAATAAAATTTGATAATTTCTTGGTATTTTGGGATTGAATATTAGCTTGAATAGCAGCATTGAGAATAAAAATTATGCAATTTGCACATTATGTATTTTAGTAGTGCACAATATTATATAGAGGAAAGATTCATTGTTGTAACCTGTAACCAATCTACTGTGTTAGTGTTCTATTATGTATATTCATTCTGAAATATATATTTCTGTTTCCATGACAATTTGAAGTGGACCAGTATTTTTAAGAGTGAACTGTGATTCAATATATTTGGAAGTAGAATGCAGTCAAAATTTAATATTCACTTAACCATTTTTTTTTATCATACTTACATAATTACAACTGAGTTGTTTATTCATTTTCTAAATGTTCATTATAATTTTTCCTTTCCTGAGTTTGATTATTTTATTTCAAAGATGACATTAAATTTGGCCAGTATGGTTTTATCATCTTTTGATATTGACTGCAAAATATGTAATAAACAGAAATGTACATCAACCTGAAACTAAAAGACTGTTGAAGATGGTATATCAAATAATAATTGATGATCAAAGAAGATTTAAGATATATATTATTCAATTGAATTTTCTGATACATATTATTCAAATTGATTGTTTTATTTTTGTACAGTTTTCATGTAAAATTTGTATTTGTCGGACTATTATCCGACTATAAATAAAACCAGACAACTTACATTTTACTACCTATTTATGAAAGTTTACATGTTGTTTTACTCAATGAATGTGCAATTAGTTTCACATTATTTTAAGTACATAGGTGGCATCTGTAAATATATGTTTATGATATATAAATTTAGTATGAAATACTTAATTCTGTTATTATTAGGAAAATCATCTTTCTATTATTCATAGGCAAAATCATCTATTTTTCCATGAATTTCATGTTGATAGTCATATTAGTTGCCATATCAAGTAGTTTTCAATGCACGTGTTCCCATTTAATGTAGAATTAAAAAAGAAAATGCACTAAAATGTAAGATTTCGACCAAACAGAAAAATCATTTTATTTGAGACTTGTATATAAAACATTGTCTTGTAAATATATATCATCATTGGATACCCACAGTTGATTAACATGTATGTAAAAAATCCAGGGGCTGAATGTTAATGGTTCAGCCGTGGGTATCCAAGGATGATAGATATGTACAATACAATTTTTGCAAATGTAAGTCTTTTGTAAGTTTCAAATCAGGATTTTTTCCAGTCCCAGTTGATTGTATGAATACAATTTAACATTAAGTACTCTTTTTGTTAATTCAGAACTTTTTTGGTCCTGTAGATCTGCCGTTCCTATGCAGATTATTATATATAAAAATGAAATGTATACTATTAATAGTATAATACAAAACATATAATTAAATAGAGTAGATCATGTATGTAAGTGTAGTAAACCTAACAAAAAAAGTCCCCAAACTATAATCATGTTATAGCATCATATATAGCTGTAGCAAGATGCAATAACAATCCATACTAATATAAATATGTAGATAATTGTTGTTCATTTTTGTAGATTGTATTTATTAGTAAAGTAGTTCTTGATCCATATTCATAAACATTTGAAGTGTTTTTAATATTTAAACTTCGGTATCTTTTTATCTTTACTTAAAAGCAGTAAATACTATACAAATTTTATAACTGGCTGAATAGTATGTCTTATTCATGTCAAAGTTGATGTAAAGATTAAGTGGAGAACAAGAAGTAGATATGATTTCAATATGTTAATCAATATGGGTCTGAATAAACTGAGGGTTGAAAAGTTCCCATGTCTAGATGGAAACTGCTTCAATTTGGTGTTTATATTTACTATGCAATCTACAAAGAATGCTTGGATATATAATGATCAAGTTGTTTCGATGTCATGAAGTAGTTATTGTTAAGTATATTATATACATTATTATTGTCCTTTAATTTGAATGAATACCACCAAGTATTGCACAAGTTTTAGATAATGTATCAATTTCTTGATAAATACCAAATTTATTGAATGTGTGTTAGCATGTCTAAAGGTTGAAAAGAAGAGCAATATACTATTGACAAATTATACAGCGTTTACTATTACAACAGTGTAAGACTGTCTCCAAAACGTTTAATTGCTACTTTTTCAGAAATATGAAATAAAAAAATGTTGATTGTATTTGGATATATTTATAAACCATGTGTAAATATGCCAAGGGAATGCAATACAACTATGGAAATGTACAGATTTGCTTCCCCTTTATTTGTAAACATTTCCATCATTTTGTTTAGAGCAATGTGTTTTACTTGATGGTGGTTCGTAAAAATTCATATGTTAGGGAAATAAAAAGTTCTGCATACATGTAGATATAAGAACAATAAAAATTGAGAAAAAAATGTCATTTTGTGAATTTTGTTACTGTCCATTACAGTTGTATAGGCAGTAGCGGATAGCTAAGGAGATCGGCGCTGCTTATGTCTTTAATAACAATATTCAGAAAATCGAATTGATGCCATTCAGTAGTCAAACTACTTCCCTTTTTAAAATAAAATATTTTTAGCAGTATCTTTGACATTACATGTAGTACTCTTTGTTTATGTTCGGCATATAGTTCAGGTAGTAGCGGATAGCTTTGGGGAGTATGGGATAGGTAGGTGAAGGTCAATGAGGGCGAGTCTCGAAACGTTCTAAATTTAGTATTTACAAAGTATATGTCACAGAAACATGTTTTGGGGTTACTGACATGAAAAATGTTACATTTGATAGTAATCTTTCAAATTTTTCTACAAGTAAATAAATATATAAATAAATATCTGGTCAACAACTTATGATGCAACTGTGACATGTAATAGTTTGAACATAGCTATAGTTTACCATATTATTTCTTTAAAAAAATCTATAATTATATCAACAATAGTTAAAAGCTTTATTTATTTAAAAATTATTTATTTATTTTGTAACATCACAGTATACAAGCAATGATAACTGTATAATATGTTGCAAATTAACAAATAAAAACAATATTTCCTAAGATCTGTATAGATGAATAAAAAAGTAAACTATATATTCTGAATACATAAATTACAAAAATTTTGCAATAAACTTATTCTGAGCATGTGTATTTAGTATGAAAAATGAAACAACAAATTTCAATGAAAAAGTGGTCTGTTTTACATTAAAGCCATTATTAATCTTATAATCTAGTTGAAAGAAGAGTTAATAATGATGGTATATTCAAAGTAACAATACAACTGAGTTTAAATTATAAAAAGATAGAATAAATAATATTATACCATTAAAACTGGGATATTTTTTTTTGTTAAAGTCTATTTTTAATCCACTTTTGACGGCATTTTGACACATAAAATAAATTTTGAGACCACCCCCAAATGTAAAATCCGTTACTGACAGAAGCACTTGCTATTCATTTTCAATAATTTTTAGTGTCAGTAGGCATTATATTTGTAAAAGCTTTTGCAAAATTATAAACAAATGATTTTTACACCAAATCATGTCAATATTTCATTACTTTACTTGGTGTTGATCAATAGTTTTCTGTTTATTTCTTTTGGAAGCGCTTATAAACAGTCTGACGGTGACAACATCCGGTTACCTCATTCTGATTTATGTAAGAAAAACTCGCTGTGCAATTTGAAATAAATAAAACAAAATTAGCCACGGATGGCAAATATATCACTCTTTTTGATGGTATAATTGTATTATTTTGAAAAAGGCATATTTGATGGAAAGGAGCATTGTTACATGTACATGTACTGCCATGTTATCCGCTATACCCTAAAATCCGCTACTGCCTAAACAACTGTAGTTAATGCGGGAGTTTGCCATAATCATCATTTGGAAGTTTTATTTAGGCCAGTTACTACATCACTGGAAAATACAGTATTGAAATATTCATCAACACCTATATATAAAAAAAGAATGGTAAATTACTGTTATTTGTGATACTTCAATTATTGTATTTCTGTGTAATGTCAAAATTGCCACGTCATAACTATTACAAAGCATAGAAGAGCTCTTTAACTCAACCCAGGGGTTGGTTGAACACTTTGGTGTTAGCCACATTATGTCTTAGAAGCAAATAATGTTTTTAGAAAGGGCAAATATGAGTTTTATAACGTTTAAATAATAGCTTAACCCATTACTTCATGAGCATTTTGTGAAAAATGGCTGTTTTCATTGAAAAGTCTCCCGTTACAAGTTCAAATTGCTATAATACTATAAAAACTGCTTCAACACTAATCAAACTTGGCACAAATGTTGCCTGGACCATTGCCCTTGCAACAACATGCTCAGGCTTAAATTTTCTGTTACCATGGCAACGAGGGGACATCTCAAAATTGCCAAAAATCACTATTTTGCGTTGATTTTTTCCATCAAAATTGATTCCAAAGTGCTGTAACTTTTCAATGGATTGAGATAGAGTCAAACGCTTTTCAGCGTTGGTTACACGTTACCTTATGATCAATCTGGGGTCATTTACAGCCTCTCACAAGTCCAAAATTTTCTTGGCGATGAGGGGGACTCCGCCCCCCTTCAAACCCCCCAAACAGAAGGGGGCACATCCCCCTTCTGGCAACCCCCTGATGTATCTTTTGGTTGGGGGACCGCGCCGAAAAAGAGGTCACTTTTTTCACAACATTTCTCAAACAAAAACAAGTGTTTGGGGCCTAAATAAGGCATTTTTTTCATCATTTGAGACAACAAAAGGGGGGGGGGGGTGATAAAGGCGTTAAAAGGCGTGTATATGAAGTAATGGGTTAACAGAAAATGATGAAAATACTTGAAATTACCCTAAATCGCGTTTTTTCATGTTTGAACAACGCCTGTTATATAAATTTGAAGAAAAATTGTTGTTTTGTAGATTTTTTTATCTTTTTCATTAACCCATTACTTCATGAGCATTTTGTGAAAAATGGCTGTTTTCATTGAAAAGTCTCCCGTTACAAGTTCAAATTGCTATAATACTATAAAAACTGCTTCAACACTAATCAAACTTGGCACAAATGTTGACTGGACCATTGCCCTTGCAACAACATGCTCAGGCTTAAATTTTCTGTTACCATGGCAATGAGGGGACATCTCAAAATTGCCAAAAAACACTATTTTGCGTTGATTTTTTCCATCAAAATTGATTTCAAAGTGCTGTAACTTTTCAATGGATTGAGATAGAGTCAAATGCTTTTCAGCGTTGGTTACACGTTACCTTATGATCAATCTTGGGTCATTTACAGCCTCTCACAAGTTCAAAATTTTCTTGGCGATGAGGGGGACTCCGCCCCCCTTCAAACCCCCCAAACAGAAGGGCGCACATCCCCCTTCTGGCAACCCCCTGATGTATCTTTTGGTTAGGGGGCCGCGCCGAAAAAGAGGTCACTTTTTTTAACAACATTTCTCAAACAAAAACAAGTGTTTGGGGCCTAAATAAGGCATTTTTTCATCATTAGAGACAACAAAAAGGGGGGGTGATAAAGGCGTTAAAAGGCGTGTATATGAAGTAATGGGTTAACAGAAAATGATGAAAATACTTGAAATTACCCTAAATCGCGTTTTTTCATGTTTGAACAAGGCCTGTTATATAAATTTGAAGAAAAATTGTTGTTTTGTAGATTTTTTGATTTTTTTCATTAACCCATTACTTCATGAGCATTTTGTGAAAAATGGCTGTTTTCATTGAAAAGTCTCCCGTTACAAGTTCAAATTGCTATAATACTATAAAAACTGCTTCAACACTAATCAAACTTGGCACAAATGTTGACTGGACCATTGCCCTTGCAACAACATGCTCAGGCTTAAATTTTCTGTTACCATGGCAACGAGGGGACATCTCAAAATTGCCAAAAATCACTATTTTGCGTTGATTTTTTCCATCAAAATTGATTTCAAAGTGCTGTAACTTTTCAATGGATTGAGATAGAGTCAAATGCTTTTCAGCGTTGGTTACACGTTACCTTATGATCAATCTGGGGTCATTTACAGCCTCTCACAAGTCCAAAATTTTCTTGGCGATGAGGGGGACTCCGCCCCCCTTCAAACCCCCCAAACAGAAGGGGGCACATCCCCCTTCTGGCAACCCCCTGATGTATCTTTTGGTTAGGGGGCCGCGCCGAAAAAGAGGTCACTTTTTTTAACAACATTTCTCAAACAAAAACAAGTGTTTGGGGCCTAAATAAGGCATTTTTTCATCATTTGAGACAACAAAAAGGGGGGGGGGTGATAAAGGCGTTAAAAGGCGTGTATATGAAGTAATGGGTTAACAGAAAATGATGAAAATACTTGAAATTACCCTAAATCGCGTTTTTTCATGTTTGAACAAGGCCTGTTATATAAATTTGAAGAAAAATTGTTGTTTTGTAGATTTTTTTATTTTTTTCATTAACCCATTACTTCATGAGCATTTTGTGAAAAATGGCTGTTTTCATTGAAAAGTCTCCCGTTACAAGTTCAAATTGCTATAATACTATAAAAACTGCTTCAACACTAATCAAACTTGGCACAAATGTTGACTGGACCATTGCCCTTGCAACAACATGCTCAGGCTTAAATTTTCTGTTACCATGGCAACGAGGGGACATCTCAAAATTGCCAAAAATCACTATTTTGCGTTGATTTTTTCCATCAAAATTGATTCCAAAGTGCTGTAACTTTTCAATGGATTGAGATAGAGTCAAACGCTTTTCAGCGTTGGTTACACGTTACCTTATGATCAATCTGGGGTCATTTACAGCCTCTCACAAGTCCAAAATTTTCTTGGCGATGAGGGGGACTCCGCCCCCCTTCAAACCCCCCAAACAGAAGGGGGCACATCCCCCTTCTGGCAACCCCCTGATGTATCTTTTGGTTGGGGGACCGCGCCGAAAAAGAGGTCACTTTTTTTCACAACATTTCTCAAACAAAAACAAGTGTTTGGGGCCTAAATAAGGCATTTTTTCATCATTTGAGACAACAAAAAGGGGGGGGGGTGATAAAGGCGTTAAAAGGCGTGTATATGAAGTAATGGGTTAAGAGCGTGTTAGATGCTTATCACTGGAAGGAAGTACGATTGAATGTGAAATAGCTTGTCATAGAAACAAAGTAGTAATGTGACTTCCATAAAAAATTCTAAATCGCTTTAAATGTACCAAGTCTCAAAAAGCAACAGAAGCAAAAATAGTAACAGTAAGAGACCAATGAGTATATTTCTGGAAACTGTAATAGGACACCAAAAATAAACCGCTTTTGAACACTAAAAATAAAACAAGTTTTGGGGCATAATAGACATTTCAAGTTTAAAGGTATTCATTTAAAAATTAATGCATGTTTTTGGGATCATAATGTGAGCTTATAGTGTAACTGTGATTCTGCATTTTGAAGGACCAGTGTGAGGGTGGGGCCTTTTATTTGTAATTTATTTTTTTAAGAAATTCAACTTTGGAAGGGGCCATAACTAACAAGGATTTTGAGTGAATTATGACGTTTAGTGAACTGTGTGTTCAAAATTTTGTGTTCAATATCAATCTTCAAAACTTCTCAATGTATTGAAAGTCGATACATGTCTTTGCACCAATCAGTTTGGTTACTACCCGAGATCAATAACTGTGACATGGAAGTTTACAGTTTATATATTGTAATATACTGGTGTACCTATTTTTTCTTCAAACCTAATTCACCGAGAAACACTCACGATGACAACTTGCTTACCCATACCATTACTTAAGAAAAACTTTTTAAGTAATATATTAAGTGAATATCAACTACAAAGGATATATGAAAAAAATAACAACAACATAATACTTAACTATAGTGCGCATTTCATTTGCTTTAATGAGTTTGCTACTGTGCAGTAGTACTTCAAGTGGTTTTTAGTGCATTCGATTCATTATCTACTTGAATACTGTAAGACCATTTTTGCAACTGTAAGGAAGCAATATTCTATTTATTCATATCAATTTTAAGTATTCGTCATTTACATGTGTATGAAAATTTGACAGGTATATAATGAGTAAGTTCCACAAAATCTTAGTTTTTATTAATCTACACGTATTGAAATTACTTAAAGATATATTACGCTCAACTTTGAACAATATACTTTTATTGCGGTTCTAGGGATTTTTATTGAATATTATAGAATGCACAAACTATATGGAAGCTACCGTCCAGTTTTGAATTGGCACTTTCTTTTAGACAAAGAAAAAATAAACAAAAATGACACAATTATCCGTTCACTAAAAACGGAATACAACAGCATAATATGCATCTCATGAAATGAAACAATCAAAATGATAAAAATCAACAAGTAATGACTATGTCAATATACATGTGTATTGTTAGCTGGACTTTTTTTGCTTTGCCGTCCGCATACCCGGATCATAACCTTTTAGTTCTTGGTGTATTGTCTTCATTCTTGGCCGCAACAACTCTTGGGACAAGACCACACTAAGCTTAACCTTCATCCATAAACGACCTATATATATAAAACAAAAAACACAGTCCATGAGTGAACTTATGTAATTATTTTCCCGTAAGATCATAAGCGAAACCGGTTGGCAAATATTTATATATGTATATCTGTATTTAAGGCCTGTGTTTATCGAATGATGTTTTTTAACACAAATTAGTAGCATTCAGACTTCCACAAATGATGGCTTCCTGTAACGTACGATTGCATGACTCAAGGCCGCCGTTATTTTTACCATATTTTCTGTATCGACTTTCTAAACGTTCCATACAAAGTCATTTATCTCAGTTTTGCAGAACTGTCTGAGAGAGAAAAATCTGCGTTGTAAATTAGGGTTGACCAGCAACATTTTACAAATTTTTCATCTATATGAAGTGTGTCTGGAGATATATTGTTATTTAGACCATAAACAGGCAAAACACGCCTATTAAAATTATCATTGTGCATATGGTATAATTCAAAACGTTTCAAAATTTACATCTAGCAATCATTTCACATCTCCTATGTTATTTTTTGCCTTCTTACCATATCTTTCATTTAAAATTTCATAAACATTCAGCATCAAAAATAGGCATTATTACTCGTGTAACTATTAATATTCAGTTTAAGCGCTTGAGTTTAAACTCTTTATTTTTACACTATACGTCACAGTATTTTTGCAATGACCTGTATATTTGGCTCCTCCTCCTAACAAGTCATTCAATCTCGTTCGCGCATGCTTAGTAAACTGGGTATATAAACCGAGCACGCTTCTGCAAATTCCTTTTCGATCCAGTCTCCGAGCTCCAGAAGCTGCCGTGAACTAACACGGAAAAAATATTGGAGAAAAAATTATGTAGCGGTTCTGAACAAACATGGCAATAAGACTTCATTTTTGTGTTTTTTAAAGTAGCCGAAGGTAGAGTTGCTTTTCTTTATTATCTTTAATATTGTGTTAAATTTATCTTACAAACCAATTTTTCAAATTTTATTACGACCACGAGATTTAGACAATCTAGATCTATTACCGATACTGTAGGCTTAAGGGCAGAGAAAGGTCTGAGAAAAAGTGATCCTACTAAAGACATTGTTGATACTATTTTGCAATACTGCAGTAGGTTTATTTAGCCTAATAAAAACAAAAATTATTTGATCACGTCATCACTAGACTTTATGACGTAACAAATACCTTGTGACTAGTGGAGTATACAGTGTAATAAATGCCCTGGCAGTATGTTATTGTGTTAATGTTTATAAAGTATTGATAAAGAAACTTTATCTACCCATAAATTATGTTGAATGATTGTCCAGGTAGATCTATCCCTTAATATATTAAACTTTTCACGTAGGGATGCTTCATAATGGTTAGTAATGTCATTCGTAGACATTATAAGTCGTGATAACGTAATACGTTAACCTTGTATTTGTTGTAGACTCAGCATTTTAATTCTGATTTTATTCTACTTCTTTTACAAATTGCTGGGGCCATGCCAAACGACAACCTAACCTGTCACAAGTTTTTCTGGCTGTCAAGGTTTCTTTGAAGAGACTGGTCAACATTATGTTTTAGACAATGGCACCAGAACAGAACACAGAAGTCGGTAGAACCAGCAGAAGTTGTGATGCCTAAATCAAGCTAATTGTTGATACAGATTAACCGATAGACAGGTGACGTCACTGTTTTTAAATACAAATTATAGTTAAAATTTAATCTACAGTATGCTGTTTGTGACAAAAATGACATTATCAATTAAATACACATATATTCCTTATTACAGAAGAGTTCTTCAAAAATGCAGAATATTAACAAAATGTCGGTATTTAACATGAAATATTCTTAAAAGCAACTGTCACAACTGTAAGAAAATGTTTTAAACTTGGGCGGATACCTTGGAGTGATGGATTTTTGTAATTTTGCACATTAGTAATTATCTATTACTGTATCAAATAATACGATAATTTAAAAAAATATATATTTCCAGTACTGTCATGTCAAAAATCTCTTCAGTCGAGTACCTTTAAGTTATAAGACATCAAGGACCTTTAATTCATAAAATGACAATAATAATAAAATATTGGGGGGAGACAGGAAAAAGAAAAGTCAATTAATGATTTAAAATAGGAAAACATGTGACTATTGATACACTTACATCTAGTCATCACACTATTATTCTTTACCTTTTTGAACATTTCCCCTGTCTTCCAGAGATGTAAAATTATGTCTATATTACAATACATTCGAGTTAACATGAACTAGATATACGCTCTTGGTTTTGCTCTTAAATATAGTTTAAATCTAGGGAATATGCCTATTTGGATATTAAATCTGCATTCATCATTTGCGGGAACATTAATTGTAAATAAACATTGCACAATTTTCATTTTAAGTCAATCAATAATTTCTAAAATTTTATAGATATCGTTCAAATCGCAGTAGTTTAAACCTATGACTTTCTGTCATTAGGTTAGGATTTTGGTTTTCTTACATTATAACATGTGACGTTTAGTTAAGTATTTACATATTAAGTGACTGAAATCGACGCCGAAAACTAAGCCATCCGAATTCCTCAGCATAATTTGCACAAATTCATGGTCTTGAGTGTGAGCATCAGTTTTGAGTTTTATTACTACATGTAAATGCAAAAAAGAAAAAAGAAAAAAAGTAATAATAATTATTATAATAATACTAATAATAAGAATGACAATAATGATGCAATGGTATGAATGCTATTGCTCAACGGTTTCGTCGTATCAATTTTAATGAGTTAAGGTTAAATAAGTTTTTGAACTTTATATTAAAGGCGATCATTGGTAATTAACGGCATGGCTTATGGGGAGAATAGCATTTCTTGAGAAATTTTCTTTTAAGAATTCGTACCAAGTGGAATTGTTGCATGTATACATCTGTTAGGAAACGATGTGAAAAATAAAAATAATATAATTAATACTGCTGAGAAATATGAAATTGTCATATAGACAAAATATATGGATCCATGAAGAATAAATGAACGTGTGATGAAATTTGCTTTCATCTAATATTTGTTTATCTTAGAAATAAACACTAAAATAAGAAAATAAAATAAATAAAATAAAAATAAAAAATAATAATAATAAATAAAAAAATAAATAATAATAATAATAAATATATGTTCAATACAGAATACTATTGCTGATTCAATGACACGTTTTCAATGGTCAAGGTTATTCCGGGAATAGCCATTATGGCTATTCCCGGATTAACCACAACAGGCATCTAGGCTTCCCTCCAATACCATTAAAGATCCTGTTTCATATTTTGTTCATGGTTTTATTTCATAAATATGATGCTAAAATTAAGATCTGTCAATATTGTAAGTTCCAATAATTATTATTTATAACGATATTACCTAATTTAACATTTCATGTAAATAAAGGGAGGTAATTAGAAATGTATTTCCTATAATAAAGTCAAATTTTCCAATAAGAAATGAATGCATATAATTTATTGATTAAATATAATATGCACACATGTTTGCAGTACACATTTTACATATTCTTCGATGTTTGAAAATTGTTTTATTTGCATAATTATATAGTATATATAATACATATATAATTTTTTGCAAGTGTGGTATACACTCAGTAACAATATCAATTACAAAACATACAGGATCTTTAAGCATTTCTTCAGATATTCAACCGGAAGTAGAAAGATTAGTTAATTATCAATTAGTTCGTCACCCTCGGGCTACAGAAAATCTGGAATTGAGTGATATGTTTATTTTCGGTTCTGTTTTAATATAGCCACCCTCAGTCTTACATAAACTGATATAAATGGCATACCTGCTTTTGTAACAATACGCACGTCACAAACGTTGTTGCATTTGCCTCAATTACCTAATGTAAACTATAAAGCCTTGTTTATAATACAAAGGAATTCATTGTGTGACAGTAGCATATCGAGGTTGAAGAATACTAGTTTGGACTAGAAATTAAACGTAAACTTACTTAGAAAATCTAATAAATTACTTAAGAGATATTTATGCCTTCAGTTTGAAGAAATTCTCTACTTTTCGTCACGTGTTACTGACAATATCCAAATTTCCATCTTGAAACAACTTACTAAAAAGTACATGTTTGGCTATAATGATATATTTATTAATTAGCTATAGGCAAAATGTCCGTTTTTTAACCGCACACAAATGATCTAGATTCTAGAGTGTATTGGTACGTTTAATAGCATCGCTTAAACGACAAAATAGAAAAGGAAACGTATTGATGATATACAAGTGTATCTTTAATAGATATCCCAATACAAATGATAAAGCTTCAATGGCTGTACTTTCATGCCATTTAATTTAAAGCAGCATGCCTCCAGATTAATGCAAATTTTCATGAAAATTTAAAAAAAAAAAAAAAAATTCATGTTGGATACAGCACTTACAACCTATGTAATTCAGCAAAATAAAAGAAGTCAAAATATGCAAAATAACCCTCATTGCGTTAGTAACGCAGTAGAAATATGGTGGAAAATACTGCAAAACATATTGCATATTATAAAGATATTACTTCAGTTTTGAATCTTTTATTGTTCTTATAAATCAAGTACTTCTTTTGTTTGATTTTCTTGAAATATTTTGATTTC
This sequence comes from Ruditapes philippinarum, assembly GCF_026571515.1. Classification (NCBI taxonomy): domain Eukaryota; kingdom Metazoa; phylum Mollusca; class Bivalvia; order Venerida; family Veneridae; genus Ruditapes; species Ruditapes philippinarum. The sequence goes on along the minus strand of NW_026863369.1, from coordinate 14,121 downwards.
ATCTGGGGGAGTGCAGCTTTAATGTAAATTGCATTAAATTTATAAGCATATGTTTTTAATAAAATTAAACCCAACTCATTCAGAATAGGCTATGTATCCAGTTGTACATGTAGTTAAGTAAAAGGTAGATAGCCGTCAAATATTCGTTCAACACGTATGATTCTTGTACAATATATGTTTATAGTAGTATTTTAAGTAAACTTGATAACAGGGTGTTTCTAACTAAGGAAGACACTGCTTTCAAAATTATAAAGAGAAACAAAAGGTTCTGTCAATTGCCCGTAATGATATATTGGGCCGGCAGTCCGCCTTTGGGTTTAAATTTGCAGTGTCTATAATAAATATAATTATGGGTGCAGTTTACCCACATTTAAATGTATTTGTGATACCGTCGACGGATTACAATGCAGTAATTTAACTTCACTTAATAATTAATATATCACCCTGGAAAGAAAAAAAAAAAATTCATAATGGGTGCAGTTTACCCAGATATATTTTATAATGGGTGCAGTTTACCCAGATATATTTCTATCAGATTATCATATTGAACATGGGTGCAGTTTACCCAGATATATTTTGTTATGGGTGCAGTTTACCCAGATATATTTTTATTATGGGTGTAGTTTACCCAGATTTATTTCTATTATCATATGGGTGCAGTTTACCCAGATATATTTTTATTATGGGTGCAGTTTACCCACTTATATTTCCTAATTTTGAACATATATGGGTGCAAATTACACAAGGATATTCATGGAATTTTGAACATTTATAGCTGCATTTTCCCAAATACAATAATGTAATTTTGTACATTTATTGGTGAATTTTGGCCAAGTATTGGTACATTTTTCATTGCAGATAATTCACGTAAAAATTACCAATAATATGTTATTAAATTGTATCGTTGTGAAGAACAAATTTGTTATAACAATAACATGTTTAAAAATAGGTTTTCCGGCGACCCAATTCCTTGCATGGGTGATTGGCTCATCTCTAGTAAAGACACTTTTCATTAGTTTTTCGTTTTGTGTGGCATGTCCTCTTGTATGTGAAGTTTTTGTGTGACATGTGCATTTCATTTCATAGAGCCTACAATTTAGTATCTTCTTATTTAAATCTACCTGCATATTTGCTTGAACATTACGGTGTGATTCAAATGGGTTCTTCTTCGTCAGCGACTGCTGATGAAGAAGAAACTTTCTTTTAAGCCTAGATAAATACAAATTTTCCTATGGTTGTGCAACATCTTTCCAAGCACTTAATTAATTCAGTCTCAGATTTGTTTGCGACATTCTTATAGATATATGGCTGTTCTCTTTGGTGGAACGTATCTATAGTGACATACAAAATAGTACAAACTTTATTAGAAATATGGATTGTTGATAAAGTCCTAAAACCCCGTGATCTTTTTGAGTAGATGGTGCCATTAACTCCTGTCTGGTCACAATACTACGTTAATTAATTAAATTTCGTTCGTGGTGTATGCTTAAACACACCAGTATCTGCAATTAAATCGTCATGACTGAGTCATTTATTTTGGTTTATGTTAGCCCGCTGTTTGCGAAATTTTGGCGAAAATCTAACATAAAATTACAGGTTTTTGCAATCGATGACGAAGCAAAACCTATTTTATAATATTCTATTTTATATAAAGGTTCAAACTCTATTAACTTTATGTTACTTAATGACCAGTCATGACGGAAATTTTATGCCAACCATAAATAAAATAAGTTAAACATATATGTTGCATTTATTATCATTTGTTCCTTTAAAGTGACTATGTTGGAAAAATAATATTTAGTTTAAGCGCTTGAGTTTAAACTCTTTATTTTTACACTATACGTCACAGTATTTTTGCAATGACCTGTATATTTGGCTCCTCCTCCTAACAAGTCATTCAATCTCGTTCGCGCATGCTTAGTAAACTGGGTATATAAACCGAGCACGCTTCTGCAAATTCCTTTTCGATCCAGTCTCCGAGCTCCAGAAGCTGCCGTGAACTAACACGGAAAAAATACCCACCCACCCTTCCCATTTGCTTTGCTGTTGTCTCTTTTTCTGTTTTCAGGTAATAATGACCGCCGCGATACTTAGCCCTTCTTCGTCATGGCTGGAATTATCATTTCAACAGTCAATATTTGTTTTGCGACATCCGGAAATTTGCCAACGTCGACATTTCGAACACCTGTGAGATGCAACTGACTTTCGGATTTTTGTAGAATAGTCCTTAGATAACCTGTAACCGATGTCGGTACAAAACAAAACACTGTTAATTAACTTAACCTATGTGTAAATAAAACACATATTGTCTTTAAAAAAGTATTGATATAATGGTTATTATCATATCATTACATTGTTATACATGGTTGCAAGCAAGTTTACTTACATTATATATCACACTACTATTTAATTAAAATAATAATTTTTCTTATAAAGAACGTTTCTCTTTATTGAGCTGTATGTATTTTGTATTTTATATGTTTACTGGCATATCTGAGCAGGTCCGTTGTTCTATATTCCGAGGAATAGTCTGAGGAGGTTTCCTCCGTGCATGCCAACGGATGCTACGGTTCCTCTTAAAAAAGGGGTTTTACGTAGGCGGCCAGTATTCCTAAGACGAATATACGATCAAACCTGTTGAGTAATTGTTCTGGTTTGGAATGTCCTAGACATTCTATGGCAGTTTTGATCGTGATATGCTTGATAAATGTATTTATATATACAAATGGCTGTATCAGTCTTTTCAAAATTTTACTAATTTTTATTGATAATATTTATAAAACATATTTTTATAAGCTTCGGATATCAAGTGTTTATCATATCTGGCATTGTCAGCACATTGTCTCTTTTTCGAAACATAATTTTAATTGATTATATCTGAATAAACATATTAAGCTACCGAAGCATATATAAGCAATATATAAAATGTCACTTCCGACTGTTGGGATATGAGTATTAGTCATATAATATTATAATTGATATACATGTTATTGTTAATATTATTCTATAACAGATTGTCTGGAATATGTAATGCTCTTATTCAGCCGTCGATATGGCGAAAATCTAACATAAAATTACAGGTTTTTGCAATCGATGACGAAGCAAAACCTATTTTATAATATTCTATTTTATATAAAGGTTCAAACTCTATTAACTTTATGTTACTTAATGACCAGTCATGACGGAAATTTTATGCCAACCATAAATAAAATAAGTTAAACATATATGTTGCATTTATTATCATTTGTTCCTTTAAAGTGACTATGTTGGAAAAATAATTACAATATTGTAAACAACCAAGGGCAAATAACTGTAGTGTGTCAGATTATATAGTATAAGTATGTACGGAATTTACACCGTGAGTAACTGACGATAGTGCCAGTTAGGCTGCATTTCTAAAAAAAATCGCTGGTTTTAAGCTGTTTTGAGAACTACTTGTTGTTAGGTTTGTCTTGAAGCTTCTGTGTCAGAGATTGAATGTCCGCATTGTATTTACTGATCTGCGATCAGAAAATACAAAAATGCAAGATCCGTGTGAAGGAGAAATAGATTTGGTGACGTTATAAATAAGAAAAATGTAAAAAGACGGGTATCCAAAATAAACAATGACGACATATTGATTTGAATTGAATTGTTCATCAATGTCTGGCACAACTTTTGTGTCTACTTCTTCGTTACTTTAAATGATTAAAACTCACTAATTTATATTGTTTACTTTTTTAAATCTTAGTGTAGATATGTTTTTTTTTAAAGAAAAACAAGGTAGAAGTGTTCTTTTTACATTCTATTAGACAATTAAAACTATCAATTGTTATGTTATTACTGAAATCACTGATTTGTCAATCTCTTTAAACTTTAAATTCTGTTTAATTGAAGCAGTGTTTTGTAAAAGAAATTTAATTTTCAACAGATTATATTTAAATCAAATGGAAAAAAATCAGAAAAGGAGAGCAGTCTTAGTGACTTTAGAAGATCTAGTCAAGATAGATATTAAAGTCCTGACCAAAAGAAGCGATCAGATGTAAACGAATTTAGGAACTGTCTTAAACGAATTCTTAAATGAATGAGGTTAACTATTTATTTTCATGATGATACATGACATGCAACCGCAAAGCTAGGAGGTGACCCATATTCTTAGTGTTAAACTATGACAACTGTAATTGGCAATTTGCTAGCCAAATGTTTTATAACCATAATGTCTTTCTGTCCGATGCCTGATTGAAAGGAAATCAGGCGTTCATCTTATGACAATTGAAAGGTGATATACTTATTTTCCTTTTTAAGCAAGAATGACATCAATGGATGTTTATGTAAATATCATCCAATTTAGAGAAATGTTTTTGATTTACATGCACTGAATTTCTAGAGGTAAATTTTCCCGGTTATTTATCTCAAAGGTGATAGATAAAGCTTAAAAATGTTTAAACGGCACGGTTTTGAAGATGGAATGTGGCATAAATTTCACGCAAACACAAGATGAATAGCATACTTTGCCCTTCTATACATTTGCGAACATTATAGTCAATAAAACATTTGTCTTATATTTTGTATACACAAAGTGTTTCATCATCTTCTATCGCCTTTACGCCACAGTCGCATATATTAGAATCATTGATATTTATTCAGGTCAGATTGGTTATTTAAATCTTAAGAATCATAATGAAGATCCGATGGAGTGTTAAAGGAACACAATTTTGATTTTCTTGAAATAGTTTGGCTCATATGGAGGCATGCAGCTTTAAGCTATATTCGCATTTTGTTCGCAATTTCCATAGTATCATAAGCGTTTTAATGTCCCTTTAATTTAGCGCTCGTAGCCTGTACAGCGTATGAATGTTAAAGATTCTAAGTGAGATAGGGTTTGTTTTAATCAATGTCTGAAGTGCGAATTGTAATATTCTTTTCTCTTTTTATGAAAAAAATTAGTTCAGATTGTACAATGCAAAGAATCAACGTTTTTATATTAATCACTAAACTCAATATGGAAAGTAATATATTTGTAATCCAGGGATCACTGGTTCGAGGCGAAATTTGCACGTGGCAGATGGTCCAGGAATCGAGTCCAAATGCCTGATTCAGAGATCGTATAGGATAAGGTGCCGGACATTTTGGTAATTACTGGTTACATGAAGTCATTTAGAAAGTCTTACTAGAAAGTCTTACATTTCTCACGGCCTTCATCGCCGTCGTTCTTCGCATGCGCAGTACGCATAGTCTTACTTTCATCACGGGACGCCACATCGGTAAGTTGGGAATGCCCAAAATATGTTTAAATTGATGTTGGCGAAAAAACATATTACCAAACATACAAACAATTCAAACACACAAAACCAAAAAATAATATATAAAAGTAATTTTTGATATTCAAAAATATGCAATTATTCCAAATAAAAGCAAATCAGTGTTTATTCTTGTTTTCAATGATACTCTATATATGCATTATTATAAATAACATAGATTTGGCCAATTGTTTACGAATAACGTAAAGCAAAAGGAAATAAAAACAGAAACTTTCATATCATTTTGTCATTTGTGTGATGACCGTCTTCTGTAAAATTTACGACTTCCGTTAAATTGCTATTGTGCAAGTTCATATACATCTCAACACACATTGCTTCAGAAGAACAACCCACGCGACACATCGAAATACGATTTAAAACTATTTCATTATTATGTCACTTTACTTGGATTTAATTGTCGACCGCGATTAATTCAAATCAAAGGAATCAAAGTGGCATAAGATTATAAAGTAATTATTAACTGACAATTGAAGTAATAAATGTTTCACTCAATTATTTTAAAAACATAATATACAGTTTTCATTGCCTGTGTACAATCTGTATATCAAACAATGCTAAAAAAGCTAACAGACAGACAGACATACAGACAGACAAACAAAACAAGAAACAAACAATTCACCAGTATTGAAAATAGACAACACTAAACTCTGTCAAAACATCAAAGAAAATTCAACAATTTTGGCCGCATGTCATTAATATCACATGTTTTTTATGGTTAACTGTAAAGGTTGGTAACTAATCAACGAAGAACATCATATTTATATAATCTATTTCAAAAAACGTCATAACAATTCATTGAATAGGTATAAAGATACAATAATGTGTAGAGGTATTTACAATGGAAATAAATAATTCAATGATTTACCCGGTAGATATAACAACATAAAATACATATTGCAATAGTTAACACTTTGATCTTGAACCTATTCAACTTTAAGTTATTTTTACAGACGGTCGAATAAGATTAAGACTATTCCTGTACTAATAATTAGCATGAAGAAGTTACGGTACAGGAGCGTTCTTTTACTCAGAACATTTGAAATAAATCGTAAATTCACACAATGAGTATTTCCTAACCATTCGCAACAATGTACATTCAAATATAATACTGTCATATAAAATGGATGACTCGAATGGTTAGGCAACGTGCTTAATTTCAGAATTTGTTAGAATGTACAAGAAAAATTAACCCATATGATTCTCAAGACTTTTTTAACATATACGAAATTACTGAAAATATTTACCCAAACGTTCAATGTAATAACAATGTAAAAAGATTTAAATAGTACTTTGAAAAGATCATTCGATATTGTAAAAACCATAGGGATCACTTTCATGGTTAGACAATACATGATCGAAAGCAAGTAAATTTTTACCAGTATCTTAAAATGAAAATATTTTGCCTGTCCATGAAAGAAAATCAAAATACGAAAATAACATAACAAATTCATATAAAATCAAAAATAACAAGCAAATATTCCGATAGTCTACTACGGAATGCTAATATCTTATCAACAGGGAAATGGTATGAAACGATACTTCAAATTTTTAAAAATGATCACCCTAAAATACATATTATCTATTTGGAATACACCGTATTATATATCTTACTAGATAATGGAAAAATGTGGATTTGCTAGTCTTACTTCCGACTCAAAAATGTTCACAACTGTCTCCGAAATACCCCTTCCGACACCCATAACAGTATGGTTTACCATCAGCGAAAATGCGCAATGTCCGTGGTTACCACAGTCTAAACAACATTTATTTTCACATAGTAAACCACTTGCTCCTTTGTCACAAGAACAATCAAAAGCTATGTAAGAACCCTTGTGATCACTCGAACAACTCCCGTACGTACAAAACCAGTCCAGGTGTACACATTCTTTCCGACAATGGTCTCTTTTATAGTTTATCTGAAACAAAACGTCAATTTTTTTCCCATTCTTCCTGAAAATTCCTCCTGGTAGGTATGAAAGTCACTTAAAAAAACTTGTTGGGTCTAAAGGTGGGTAATTCGTTTTTTTTGTTGTTTTGTTTTGGGGTCGCTGCCCCTCTTTTTCCCTTTAAACCCTCCAAAAAGCGAATTTTGAGTTAGGGGACCGGAGAGATAAAGGAAAATGTTTTTTTTTGCATTTTACCCCTCCTAAATCCAAATTCGTTTTAAGTATCCTTTTTAAATTTTTGGGAAAAAACGCCATCAAAAAATCAATGACGATTATCAGGATTTAAAGTCCCACGATGTTGCCCAGTATTACTGCCCTAAAACCTTGGTTTTTTAAAAGCCCTTTATTTTCTTTTCCAAATTTTCCAGGTTTTAAAAAGATGATTTGTTTTCGGACTAATTTGTTACATTCCTCTCCTTTCCAGCCATAATAACAAACACATTTGCCAAGCTTCTCGTTACAAATTCCGTGTACGCACATTTTCTCCGCTGAGCATCTGTTATATGAAAATATTTATGATGTTTTCTTTGTCCTGTATATGATTATGCGAGCTAGCACATACACATAAAGTTCAAGATTTGTGCAAGAATTATTAAAATAAAATGCATACAAGTTCGCCATTGTGGAACTAGAGCTATTTCTTATCAGATAATTATACAACTAAAATGAAGTGAACGCTTCTCCTCACTATTCAATATTAACAAATTTAAACAAATCATCATTTTATTTATGTATGTATGCTTATGATGTCATCGTGATAAAATAGATCGCTCCTACTGGCATTGGTCGGCAGCATGACCATAGTAATAAGTAAAAATCACTCATGTTTAACAAAACATTCATTTCATGTAATGTTCTGCTCCTGTCGCCGACACTGTTAACTGCCGATTCGTCATACAAGCCATAAAACGTGGCAAATGCTAACAGCAATTTATCATCTTTACTTGATACAATATATAAAAAAATTTATAACTTAAGTACATTCCGTGTTCTACTGCATGTTGTTGACCTAAAACATAGATTTTTCAACCATAGGTATTTTCCCTGACTTTGGTCAAGATAACGGCGACTTTGTTTTGTGTCTTTTTTATATATATTAAACTCCTTTATTATGAATGGCAGGTGAATTGTATTTACGTCGAGTACGAGTAAATATAAAAAACCCAAAATGTCATCGGAGGATATTACGTTGTCGTATTGAACAGTATGACGTACTTTAATGGATTTATATTGACATAATTAGAAAATCGAAAGGTTTGCGGTTTTATATAAAAAATCAACGTAGAAATCGTCTATTTTTGATGTAAAATGATGACCAAAAAGCACGTTTAAACGGAATGCATTTGTACTTTTATTGATCAAAATAAAAAAACATTAAATTAATAGTTCAAGTAACATCAGAAAAACGTGGGTTATTGTGTCCGGCATTAAATATAGCTTCTTCATAAAAGAGATTGTGTTACAGTCACTGTACTAAGCAGCTTTTTGTTGCTTTTTTATTTGCTTATTATACTTTATATACATTTAAATCTAATCAAAACTATTCCAATATTAAATCACTACACACATGTGTCCTTTGTCACAAAGGATAAGGCTCAATAATTGTTTGCATGTGTATTTTTTATTTCGCAAACGGAGCAAAACTATTTCCCAATTCCGGTTATATGTGTTTATGCAGTGAGCATATATTTAATTTAGATGTTCGCCTAAAACATAAAAAGAACCATTACCATTCAGATTTTAAATTTGTTTTTTTCTATTGTAATTAATTGATAATATATCAATTTTTCTTTTAGGATACTGATTTGAGATATTGTACAAAGTTTGACTAATATTCACAGTACCACGTCCAACAAACATTAATTATTTCAAAGGTTTAATGGTCAAAGTTCATATCCAAAATAAGGTTGTCTCAAAATAGGGACAGCGAATACTCCAGTCTATAATTTTAACATCCTTATGATTTTATTCTGTTTAAAATCAAAGTTTTTTCTGGTTAAACTTTGAAGATGTAAAGTCTGCAGTAAAGCAATAATTTACTGCTTTGTAACACAAAAACTTTGTTCTTTATTTTTAGAGCATTAAAGTTATTACGGCTAGCTGAAAGATAAACTTCTCAAATTGATATAAATTATTATATTTTCACATTAACATTTCGACAACTAGTTAAATTATTAAAAAAAAGTTCATGAAGTATTGTTCGTGTATGTCATATTTATGAGCGTCCTTTGTCATGATGTAAATGTTATTTTAACTCATTAAATCCACGGAAGTAATTGATAAATAACTATAATATTTTGCGACAGATTTTCTGTCAATTCTTATCGCATAGAACCCCTTTCTTTATTTACAATACAACTCTTTTTTTAACTAAATTTATTCACTCAATGGGTAATATATACAGCAATCATTCCTTAACAGTAGTGCAAATCATTTAGTCTTCCAATATTCGGACAAAATTAATTTTTGCAGTTTTAAAAATACATTGATGTTTAAGGTTTTTATGCTCATTTGATATAACGCGATTTTCAGATCAGCAACTTGAATCCTTAATGTTAATTTATATTGGTCAAATTGTTGAATCATTTACAGAAGTGGTAACGTTGGTATATGTGAGCGATACTTGACAGTATGTCTCTAGAATACCTTCATCTGAAATGAAAAGAAAAAGCCTCCTAAAATTAAAGAATGAATCAATTAGTCTTTGTAACAATATAATCAAATTAGAAATATAATATATACTTAAAACCTTTAGAGAGTAGTTACACGGCGTAAGCAACAAGATAGTGGCTTAGGCAAAGTTCTGTTACATCAAATTCAAGTGATTCCTAACAAACACTTTTTTTTACAAATAAGGTACATATGTAAAATTTATTATGGCTCAAAGGTAGTCTTACTGCAATGCTTTCCTGCAAAAAATAACGTTCAGAAATAACCGATTTACTTCGATATTGGCGATGTCAGATTTTTTGGCGGGAAAGCATTACAGTATAACAAGGATGGACGGTAAATGTTATTTGACGACATCTTCATTAAAATGTAATATAAATTATGGATGTTAAAATGATTCACTTACTTGCACGTAAAATTAGACGTTCATATTAATATCTTTATTACGTTAACGATTACATTATGACGCTTTCTATATTGTTATTTAATTGATTAAACACTTAATTAGCCATTTTGATAAATTTGCATTTAGCTATTTGCACGTCAATATTTAAAAACGTTAGTTTGAACTATCTTCAAAATGTAATAAATCAATTATTTAAACAATTATAAGTTATTTTGTTTAGCATTTTCGTCATTAGAGACCTATCATAATGCACTATTGCCATTCAAAGATAACATCTTTTCCGCCTTATTTGTTGTTAAACGTATCTATAGAGCAGCCAATAGAAATCTCCAACTTTTTTGTAATGAATTCAGATTATCTAATTGGGACATTCACATGGTAAAAAAGGTCAAACACTAGGCTTCGTGCATAGAAACATAAAGGTCCAGTCTCTAAAGGTACGGCCTTTAAGACACTAGTATAAGTAAATTATGTAAGACTTTTCTTTATTTATTTTTTATGACGTAAAATTACATAGAAACAATGAGACAAAATCATTTACTTATTGAAATTGTTTGAAACTATGCATTTCTCTACCGGTAAATATTGCAACATTTCGTTTGTCCCTTATATATTCATATTTTATTTGTCCAGCATCTATGAAATAAAAATTAGACAGCTCGAACTTTCAAAGGTGTAAAGAGCAAACATCTCTTGAGTAAACATTCATTATACACTTTAAGGGCCATTAAGCCTCAGAAATGCTGTAATTTTTATTTTTCATAAGCTTGTCATTTTTGGTGTCCTGCTATATTTTTCCAAAACTTCAATAGCCATACAGCTGTGTAACACCGCACTTTGGGGTCAAACGCACTTTGGGGTCAAAATCAAGAAACTGACCCCAAAGTGCGTTGATATGCTACATATCAACGCACTTTGGGTTTAGAGTTCTGAAGATGTCAACTGAGTTCTGCTTGAATACTGAGTACTGACTTATTTTCGATCTGCGACACTGAAATATTTGAGGTTGAGTTCAAGATGACGGTTGATACATATATACATTAATATTTCTAAGTGTCATTTAAATGCTGATGTAGCAGTAATAAAAATATGTGTTTGATGTTTAGGTGGTTTATTCATTTTACCACTTTAAATATCTATTGTGGCTATATAACAAACTACTATATTACTTAACTTACAAATTCGAAAAATATCCTGACAGTGATTTAGTAGATAACTTTTGGTGCTATATTGAACCCCATATTGAATATGATGGGGTGTAATAAAATGCAAATAATGTCATCTCAGTGTATTTTAATTTCTACCGAAATGACTTGTAACAAGTAAGTAAGAAATAAATCTAACATAAATTGAATAAAGTAACGTGACGGTTACATCAAGTCTTTTTGCACACCAGTTAATGCCTTACAGTAAATTTTGGTTTTCATCCCGTAAATCTTCATGATTTTTACGTTTGTCAGGTACCAGTCATGTTACTTTATGAAAGAAACTGCTACTATAAATTAATTTAATGTTTTCTTAAATATACTTTTATATTTCCGCAACGACATACTTTTACTTTGTGGCCATTTTGGACGCCGTCCTGAGATTGCAAAATAAACTGAGATGTAAACGTTAATTTACAATACAGGGTAGTTTATACTGTGAATCAAAATAAACTTACAATGATGACGTGTCTGTTTGATGAACCCCACAAAACCGCTGCCATTTTTAAATGAGACTATATGTCTTTTTTTTCCGAAAATTACAAAATATACGTGATTGAAAATAATTCCTGCCATAATTGGACTTGAATTTCATTTAAATGATTATAAATTTATGATCTTGTTAAGCATGGTGAATTCTTATAATATTGCATCCATCTTGGAAGCGATCTTGAATGGTTCATTTTTTCCAGTATTAGGACGTAGTGGCAGCTTGACACAGCCTGAATTCCTTTCAATGCAAGTCTTTTTTCTACAACATAGAAAAACTATAAGCAATCAAGAAAGGTTACCTCCGTTTAATATAACTAGAAATAAAGTAAATCCAGATTTTAATGGGTCATGAAAAGGATCATATCGTATAATGGACTGGATTTTAATTAGATGGAAATATTATGACATGCAATTTCTACAATTATCGCTAGTTCATGTATATGTTATCTTATGTATTATTACACACAATACATATCAAACATATCAATATATCTCATAACTTTCAAGCCAATATCCTATGGGACAATTAATTGAATATAAAACATAATAATAATATTATAATAAATTGCAACCATTACATAATTATAACAAATTTAGATTATCAATCGTCTGCTATTGTAAGCCAACTTTATACATTTTTTCAACGTCGGTTTACAATCAACATCAACTACAAGATGTTATTTTAAAATATCATTATAATTCGTTCTTATTGATTGAATTTTATGACCCTAAAGTGCGTCCGTTTGTCTGATGTCAAAAAATTCATATGTACCTGTGTAACGCACTTTGGGGTCAAACTTTGACACAAAAGTGCGTAACGCACTTTGGGATAGGATCCCAAAGTACGTAACGCACTTTGGGGTCGGACCCCAAAGTGCGTTTGACCCCAAAGGGCGGTGTTACACAGCTGAAACATATTTTGCTTACTTTACCTTATAACAATGAGTACAATTATAGTGATATAGTATTTTTATGGAGCTCAAAATACTACTTTGTTTACATTTTGCTAACATTTTACAACATATAAGTTCACATTCAGTACCATTTTCTTTAAATGATAAGCATCTCACACGTTTCTAAAACCATTATAACGCAAATTTAAAACATATTTGTCCTTTCTGCAGAAGGAAAAATGTATTCATTTCTGAGGTATAATGTGCCTTTAAATACTTGTTTACAATTTAAAGGAAAAAACTATGACTGTATCTTTGGCTGGCCCGTTAACAAAAATCTAGTTTGTAAATAAAAACAATAACATTTTAATGTTTTTCATTTCAGTACACATGTATTTTAATAATCGTATCATTTCAACTATTAACCTTATAAAATGTCTTTAAGTCCGACAAAGCAATAGCATGAACAAAATGCTTTCTGGCACCGGTCTTCATTGCTTCCATAGGTAATTAACATTAAACTACTGAACGCTATCCCAGTCTGTCATTCAAACGTTTACGCTACATATATAACGAATGCGGAAATATCATCATCATCGTATACAATAATCTACATTAATGTTACACAATATATACTAGTGTAACAATATAATGTTTTTACTTACATTCATTTTAAGCGATGCGACAGATCAATGCTTTTTTCGTTTCAAATTAACATTGATATATTTTACAAAGCGCAACTTAATAATAATATCATTGTTCTAATACTATTTGATACAGTATGATAATATTTAATTATGAAAAAGATTTCTTTGCATAACATTTTCATGACCTTTGTGGCATCTTATTTCTCCTTTTTGTAATTAAGAATAACCTGAAATAATTACATGTACCTTGCAGTTTGGCTTATTTATATTTTAAGGAAAGATGAAAAAATGAATGAATGCAATTAACCAATAAAGATATGTATCTTTAATTTTGTCTGTGAAACCTTAATTTTAATGCCTTCATTTTTAATGATATAATTATCTGATATTTTGTTATCATGATTTATATCTCCGTGTGCTTGTTTTTCTTTTATAAATTTTAAGCAGGTTTCTTGTCGTGAAATTGTTAAATTGCTGAGTAAGACATTGTATACACACCGGTCTCTCAAATATCGACCTGTGTCTTACGACGCATTACTCACCCCAAATGAGGGTAAAAATC